>NC_139662.1:11807956-11812956 GCF_951799395.1 Argentina silus
TGCATCTCCAGAACGACACACTGTGTTTAACCATCCCTTCAACACCAAAAGAACGTACCCCCCCCCCCCCCAAGACTGGCATCTACTGCACTTGTGCTCCACGAAAATCACCTATACATCATGTCTTACAAACAGTCATAACATTTGATGTGTCAAAACACGGGGGAAGAATGTTCCAGAATGTGTCCCAGTTTCCCCCAGCCTCAGGAGAGCAGGGAGTGTCCCTGAAGAGTAGACGATGGTGGCGGCCATCAGCAGGGACTCCCCTCTAGAGGCTTTGTGTGCTTCTGATACGTCCCATTGAACACTCACTGACCACTTTATGAGGTGATAAATGTATTGGGTGGGTGGGGGGGTGATGGTGGTGGTGGGGAGGGGAGGGGGGGGTTAGGGGGGTGGGTGGGGGGGGGGCAGTTTGTTTTTTACGGCCAGTGTCGCGGGGTCAAGACGGGAAAGGGAAAAGAGTTCAAGTATAAACGTAATGGTCCGTACAGGAACAATAGCGACGAATGGGGTGTGTGTGTGTGTGTGGGGGGGGGGGGACACCTGTTCCCCCAGAATCAACGGATGGATGGAGTCTCTCTGTGTGCTTTGGCCCACTCTAGACTCCGGCTCCTACAGTATATCAGAGGATGAATACGTTCTAACCTTATATCATGTCTGGTTTTATCTGTTTTGGCTCAAAGGGGGGCCGTTTGTCATGGGTGACCTCTGAACTGGTAGTTTCATTCGAGCACACACACACACACGTACACACACACACACACACTCACACATAGCACACACATACTCACATACGCATATAAGCACCTCTCAAATGACAGGGCCCATATACAATGACATGCACGCATGCACACACACACACACACACACACACACAGACACACACTGTTAATGGAGGCTCATTATGCGGGGTGTGTGTTGCGGCGGACCCTCCTTGCGCAGTTCTGGACCGCACGGCCGTTATGAATATGAATGAAATTATGCATGAGCCATTCTCCATGACACGACTCATTCATCCCCATAACGACCCCCACACACACACACACACACACACACGCACGCACATGCACACACGTGCACACGCGTGCACACACACACACACACACACACACACACGCACACACACACACACGCACACACACACACACACACAAACACACACATACACACATGTACACGGACACACACACACACATGTACACACACGCACACACACACACACACACACACACGCACACACACGCAGCGGCTTTCCCTCACACCCACTTCCCCTTTCCTCCACCGCATTGCTTCGCGCGATTGAGGCAGGATGCAAATGAAGTCGCCGTAACCGGTGGCGTTACAGCGCCACGACACAGCTACTCAGCGGTGAAATAGAATCAGACCTCTATTTGATTCCCCTCCACAAACAATCCCTGACCCAAATTCTCCGAGACTCCGAGTCTGCTTTTTTAAGACGTGTTGATCTCCCCCAACGCCACTTCCAAACTGGCTGATATCTTTTTCTGGGAGTGTGCAGACTGACGCTGTTTGATGCATTGCCTTTGTCGGCCTCTCTGCGGTCCCGTTGAAAGGGCTTTAAGCGATGTTTCCGATCCAGCACCGTCTCTTTGTTAGCCTTAAAGAACCGTATTAATCATCTTCAGCGGTCGCGACATCCCACACACATGCTATTTATCATCATCTGTTTTGTTTTTTTGGGGGGGGGGGTTTACGATCACCGTACACACACACACGCACACACACACACATCAACTCCGGCGTCCCTAAGTTTGTCTGTACGCGTCTCCGATGCGAATCTCTCTTCTTCTTCTTCTTCTTCTTCTTCTTCTTCTTCCTCCATCATTCTATCTCCGTGGCGACGAGGAACCAGCTGGGGTCCTGTGGGTGACCTCCCTCCCTCCCTCCCTCCTTCCTTCCCTCCCTCCCTCCCACTCCTCCTCCTCCTCCTCCCTCCTCTCTTCCCACTCCCTGTCAGTCGACACACAGAGAAAAAAGGGCCTAGGGCCTACTGGAATGAAACCATCAAATAAAGAAGGAGAGAAAAAGAGAGAGAGAGAGAGAGAGAGAGAGAGAGAGATCATCTATAACATAATCTATCCATCGCACTCCCTGACCCTCTCTCTCTAGAGAGAGAGAGAGAGAAAGAGAGAGAAAGAGAGAGAAAGAGAAAGAGAAAGAGAAAGAGAGAGAAAGAGCCCCAGACAGACAGACAGACAGACAGACAGACAGACAGACAGACCTCCCCAGAAACCAAAACAACACCTCACCCAAGAGGCTTTAGAGAGCGACTAGCCGTAAGATGAGGGGATCGAAAAAAGAAGAGAAGAGATGTTATTGTAGCTCCAAAGCCGTCTTAGCGAAAATCTTGCCAAGGAGAGGGTTAGAGATGCCGGGTTAGGAGACGGGGGCGTGCATTCATTCTGCAGACTTTGGAAAGGGGTTCTGAGCTGTTATCCCTCTCCCCCCCCCCCCCCTCCCTCCCTCCCTCCCTCCCCTCTTTCCCTCTCTCTATACAAACAGCCACACTGTTAGATAGATGGCTATCACTGTCGGTACAGATAGCATCAGCTGTTTTCTGGGTGGTTGAACAGGACTATCTATCTGTGTTGTCTGTCTGTCTGTCTCTCTGTCTGTCTGTCTCTTATCCTCTGCTCTGCTTATCCCGACTGCTATTCAGGGGTGCGAGACACACTTAGAAAGAGAGTGTGTGTGTGTGTGTGTGTGTGTGTGTGTGTGTGTGTGTGTGTGTGTGTGTGTGTGCTGCCATTCAGAGCCCCAGTCTTAGGGATGCTAGACACACTTCAGTATCAAAGTGTGTGTGTGTGTGTGTGTGTGTGTGTGTGTGTGTGTGTGTGTGTGTGTGTGTGTGTGTGTGTGTGCGTGCGTGCATGCGTGTGTGCACGCGCATGTAATCTCCCTCCCTTCAGAGGAGAGCGCCGGTGTCTTTAGAAACACGTGTAAACACACCAGCCCAGATCAGACGTCAGATAACCAACCCAAAAGATAGACACCCACCGAGTCATTACAAAGAAAAATCAATGATCTGTAATTGCTTTTTCTTCTTCTTCTTCGCTGATCTCCCCCCCCCCCACCGCCCACACCCCCCCCCCCTCCCCCCCAAAAAAACACCACTATCTCCTTCTCCCCACCCCCGTCCTTTCAACTCTCGATAAATAGTGCGAGGATTAAGTCCTGTTCCGAATTTCCGCGTAGGAATTTCTTGAAAAGGTATGTGGAAAGATAGAGCGGTGACCTGTCTGTTAAGTACGATCTCTGTCTTTGTTGGCCCAAAGGGGGTGCGTGGCGCAAACAAGGTTTCAACAAAAGCAGGTGCTTTGATGCTTTAAGGGAGAAGGCGGAGATAAAGGAGCTCTTTGAGATCATTTGACAGGTGACCCGGGGAGATGTATTGTGTTCTTTTCTCTCTGCGTTGTTTGCCGTTCTGTATCAATGACGGTGTGTTTAAGAGTTTTTTTTTTTGTCGTCGTCGACAGAAGATGACGGAGTGGGGTGTGTGTGTGTGTGTTCTGTGTGTGTGTGTGTGTGTGTGTGTGTGTGTGTGTGTGTGTGTGTGTGTTCTGTGTGTGTGTGTGTGTGTGTGTGTGTTCTGTGTGTGTGTGTTCTGTGTGTGTGTGTGTGTGTGTGTGTGTGTGTGTGTGTGTGTGTAGGGGTGTGATGGGAACGGTTGGGACCCTGAGTTGTTCTTTTACACTCTGTGGTGAAGGGGTGAGGTTCGCTGGAGAGAAAGTCGATTGTTTTTTCGGCTCTGGTTGAGAGAGAGAGGGAGAGAGGGAGAGGTGTTGTTGGATGAGGGTCAGTGGTGTGTGTGTGTGTGTGCGTGTGTGTGTGTGTGTGTGTGTGTGTGGTAAATTTCAAGCGTTGTTTTTTCTATCAAGCAGGGGAATTGAGTCTTTAAATGTGCTCTTTAAATGGCCTTAAATTTATGAAGGTTATTAGGTAGACAGAAAGCATTACAGGTCACAGAAGCGATTTGCCGCTCCGGGGCAAAGCCCCTCCCCCCCCCCCGGACCCTCTGTTTAAAAAGACCCGATGATTGATTGATAATTATGATAATTTGTTTGAAATGATTATCTGGATATTATAATCACTGCCACCCCAGCGCACCACAGGGGCAACTCATTTCCCATAATATGGACCATCAGAAATGCCCCCTGGTTAGGGTGTGTGTGTGTGTGGGAGAGTGTATGTGTGTGTGTGTGTGTGTGTGTGTGTGTGTGTGTGTGTGTGTGTGTGTGTGTGTGTGTGTAGGCACATTCATGTGTGTGTGTGTGTGTGTGTGTGTGTGTGTATGTATGTGTGTGTGTGTGTGTGTCCGCAGGCACATTCATGTGTGTGTGTGTGTGTGTGTGTGTGTGTGTGTGTGTGTGAGAGGAGCAGGGGCCTCCCGGTCACCTCCCCAGGGGCAGCGCAGGGCTGATGAGTGATGACCCGACGGAGCTGGAAATCAGAGCAGAGTAAACAGACGGAGGGGAAAAGGACGGGAGAGGCGGGGGCTGTTAACTATCTGTAGCGGGGGGGCAATTATACGCCAGGCCGCAGAGGACCCACCCCACCAGGCCCTGGGGGCAACAGAGGGGCCCGCAAGAATGTGAGAGAGTCTCCTATAGCCTCTCCCTCCGCCCTGACCCTCCCCCCCCCCCCACACACACACAGACATATGGACATATATAGACCCCCATATAGATATGTGCACACACATACACACACACACACACACACACACACACACACATACACACACACACACACACACACACACACACACACACACACACACTGCCCAGTATGCTCAGTTTTTCTGTTTTTTTGTCTTTGTTCATCTTATTGACAGACAATATTTGTTCGATACCACCTCAAATCCTGTCAAATTACTTTACCATGAAGTCCAATTTAACCGGCGGTTCAATTCCATTAAGAAGTCGTACGGTTGTACACCTACTCGGAAACCAGCCACAGAACTAGCATACAATGCT
>NC_139662.1:11827956-11830456 GCF_951799395.1 Argentina silus
TCTTTGCGAGGCATATCTGACAATATCACTTATTACCACCGTACCATGGCTTGGTAATAATGTTCTGACGAGGTATGTTCCAGACTGTTATTGGGCTCTCTAATAAAGCGTACAATATCAATAGGATTGTGCCGTTGTGCCGAAAAGCTTGTGCGTCATTTTAGGACGTGGACATTACACGACAGTCGGTATTTGTTCGGTGGTAATTCGGTGATTACAGAATCCTAAACGATGACATTGGTTGGTTTATGTCCTTTTTGATGTGGATAACAGAACAGGCACCGTTTGGTGGTGGTATAGTTTACAGAGTGTGCTGAATTCGTTGAAGAAAAATTCCAGGAAGTATCCATTTTGACCACATCATTTTCTAATAAATGCTAAATAGGTGGAGGGGAGTCAAATCAAGCACTGCTACTGTATTTATGCCAATGCCTGGACTCCCTATGCCCAGCTGATTCAGCAAGTGTGTGTGTGTGTGTGTGTGTGTGTGTGTGTGTGTGTGTGTGTGTGTGTGTGTGTGTGTGTGTGTGTGTGTGTGTGTGTGTGTGTGCGTGCGTGTGTGTGTGTGTGTAAATCCCTGTGTGTGTGTGTGTGTGTGTGTGTGTGTGTATCCCTGTGTGTGTGTGTGTGTGTGTGTGTGTGTGTTCTGTGTGCAGCTGTTGTAGAGCGACTTCAGCTAACATTGTGCCTGCAGGGCCTGTATTCATGTATGGTTCACTCCATCTTCAGGTTCCAGTGATTTTGCATTTCTATTCAGAACACGGGAAGACATCAATACGCAGCAGAATAGGACTCTGACGTTTGGGAAACAGGCTCAATAGATGAGGCTGTGGATGCAGAGCTTAGAAAGAGTTTCAGGAACATTTTACCAAGAGAATTTTACTCATGTTGATTGATCGTAGTTGCTGGTTTTCTATTGAGGAGAAATTGGTTGCGTATGTTAGTGTTGTTTTGTTGGTAATTTTTGTATTTGTATGTACGTGGATATGAATCAGCAAATCGTGTGATTTATATTTTTTTGATCTGAATTTGCTTTGTTCAGTTTTAATCGATCATGATTTAACCCTTGGTGGTGTTGTAGGTGTAGAAGTGATATGAAGACATGTCATGAATATGCTGACTGTGTTGAAGTACTTCATGTTTACTGTGATTTACATTTGTGTTGCTACAGAGCATCTTACTCAGTTAACTCAATCATATTGTAATATAAATAAGGTTACAGTATGACATTGGTCTATGTGTGTGTGTGTGTGTGTGTGCTTGTGCTTATGTGTGTATGAGTTTGCTTTTGTGCGTGTGTGTGTGCATGCGTGTGCGTGTGTGTGTGTATGTGTATGTGTGTGTGGGTCAGACTTAATAAAAGGCATGTTATAGCCCCCCCCACCCCCCACCCCACCCCCCCTCCCCGCCCTCCAGCTCTAATGAAGAAGCTAGGACCCCTGCCGGCCTTAGGCCCCCTCGCGCAGCTCCACGCTTGAGCCCACCCGCTCCTGAGCCCACCCGCTTCCCCACAGCACCCCACCGGAGCGCGTACGAGGAATGCTGGGAAACGCTCCAGCCAGCCAGCCAGCCAGCCAGCCAGCGAATGAACGCTGAAACCCTGTTAGGCATGTTCCGAATTTGTGGTTAACTCAATCGGGTTGGATTTGAGCGGGGAGAGGAGGGAGGAGGGGGGAGGAGGGAGGAGGGGAGATGTGTGTGTAGAGATGTTGAGGACGTGGTGGAAATGTTTCCCTTTGTGTTAACCCCTTAACCAGAACAGCACGTGTCACACAACTAGCAAATTGATTCCGATACAGTAGGAAGTCGAGGCGAGGCGGTGCGTGTGTGTAAGGGTGTGTGTGTGTGTGTGTGTGTGTGTGTGTAAGGGTGTGTGTGTGTGCGTGTGTGTAAGGGTGTGTAAGGGTGTGTGTGTGTGTGTGTATGTACGTGTGTGCACGTTTATGTTAGTGTGTGTGTGTGCACGTGTGTTTATGTTAGTGTGTGTGTGCTTGTGCGCTCGTATGCATGTGCACGTGTGTGTGTGTGTGCATGTCTGCGCATGTGTGTGTGCGTGCATGCGTGCGCACGTGTGTACGTGTGTGTGTGTGTGTGTGAATGCCCCCTTTCTGCTCCACTGAGACAGAGCCTACCTGACAGAGCATCCATTATTGATGCTGCGTGTGATGTCCGCGGAGGCAGTAGACGTTTTTACATGTGCGTCTCGTTAAGTGACCTCGTAAAAAGGAGATATGTAGTGGAGGGTTTTTGGGAGGAGGAGATGAGGCAGAGGCAGACGTTTCAGACGCTGATTAAGATGATAAACGCAGGGTGAGGATTGGGTGGAATCAGCGGCCTGCTGTACGTTAGTGGATATCAGCAGTGGGGAGGGTGGAGGGTAGTGTCTGTGTAGATGGAGCATAGTGGGTCTCTGTCTCTGTCTCTCTGTCTCCCTCTCTGTCTCTTTCTCTCTCTCTGTCTGTCTCTTTCTCTGTCTCTCTCACTCTCTCTCTCTGTCTCT
>NC_139662.1:11832956-11845456 GCF_951799395.1 Argentina silus
CTCATACACCACACTGGACTGTCTCTTAAAACTGTAAAGTCTCCCAAAACGTTACGCGACGCTAATGTTGCCCAGCTGTGTGCCACCGCATGGGTCGAGTGTTAGCTTTGAAGGATATTAATGGTTAAAGCAATGGTCTTAATGCCACAGAGCCGACGAGCTCGTCTGTCACAAGAGCTGCTTCACATCTGCTACTGAACTACCACCACCACCACCACCACCACCACCACGACTACTGAGAAACCATGGTGTTCTGCTGCAGCCCCTGCGAGCGGCGCTGTTTTATGGGAACATTCAGCCGCATCGTCACATCGACAATCAACGCAAAAATCGTTACGTTTTTTTTTTGTTTCTTTTTCTCTTTCTCGAGCTGACGTAGGAAACAGATGCGAGTGTTGACGGTGCGAAGGGGTTTTCCGACGTGTCCGCGTGCTTCGGCGTCTGTCTGAGAGCAGAGCAGGGCTCCGGGCTATGTGAAGGGTGGTCTCTCGACTTTTAGCGAAATGTATTGGCAGACTTTAGCGCTGATCTGGGAAGAGAGTAAGGCTCTGTGGGAGTGATGACAGTGGTTGTCTTTTGCTGTTTTTTGGTGTGTGTGTGTGTGTGTGTGTGTGTGTGTGTGTGTGTGTGTGTCGGGGGGTGTGTAGTGTTTACCCAATTTTTGACGTGAATAATCCGATTGCAATGTCAACGTTTACGTTGGTCATTGTCTCTGGCGTGTCCAGCATTTCTCCATCCCTGGTCTTTAGCCAGATGTATCACGTTAGGGCTGATCTGAGAACAGAAGACCGCTCTATGTATATGATGACAGTGGGTGGTTTGAGCCATATGTATCACGTTAGAGCTGATCTAAGAACAGAAGAGTGCTCTATGTATCTGATGACAGTGGGTGGTTTGAGCCATATGTATCACATTAGGGCCCTCCCTCTCTTTTTCCTTATTTGTTTACATGCTCCATTGGAGGTTTAACTTGTTGTAAACGCACCTCTCGGCTTACAGATGTCTGACTGTGTCTGTGTCTATTGGGGGGAAGAGGAAAGGTCTGCCACAGTGGCCCTGACCTTCCAACCCTCCATCCACCCTCTCTCTCTCTCTTTCTTTCTTTCTCTCTGTCTATCTCTCTGTCTTTCTCCAAACCTGCTCTCTCTTCTCCCTCCCTCCCTCCCTCTATCTTTTTGTCTGTCTGTTTGTCTCGGTCCCAATTGTCTGTCCTCGCTTGTCCTTCTCTCTTTCCTTCTATCCGTCACTGTCTGTTTATCCCTCCCCCTTCTTTTTCTTTCGGTCTCTCTCTCTCTCTCTCTCTCTCTATCGTTTGCTCTTTCTCTCCCTGTCTCCACCCACATTGCCTAACACTCTATCCCTTTGGAGAGATCATCTTCACCTTTTTTCTCATGTTTTTCCTCCCTCTCCCCCCCCCCCCACACCCACCCCCCCCCCCCACCCCCCGTCTCTCGGAGGAATATGAAGTTGCCGTAAGTGAAAAGGGAGAGGAGAGAAAACACACTGTGAGCCTGTCAATCTCATCATTTCTCAGAGAGAGAGAGAGGGAGAGAAGGGGGAATGGAGGGGGGGGGGAGAGTGAGGAAGGAAAAGAGGTATTTGTTTTCACTGTGCTGTTGTAAATCCCTCGTTAGATCACGCAGGCATTCCAGCCCTGAGATAATGCAGCTATCCACCGTTCCTCCTCCTGAGAGATGGAGAGAGAGAGAGAGAGAGAGAGAGAGAGAGAGGAAGAGAGAGAGAGAGAGAGAGAACAGAAAAGCGAGGGGGAGAGAGAGAGAGAGAGAGAGAGAATGAGGAGTACATTGACAGACAGATAGACAGACAGAGGATATGAGTGGGGGAAATCCCCCCTGTGCGTACATTCAATAAAAGGCCAGCTGCAGCGGTGCGGGGCTGTAAGTGAGACAGTAAAGGGAGACACAGTGTAGTCTGCCGCCAGGCTCCCAGCTCTCACACAGGATTATTATGTCATCTACAACCACTTATACAGAGGTGACACACACACACACACACACACAGACCCACACACAGACCCCCACACACACACATATATATATATATAGAGAGAGAGAGAGAGATATACTATACAGTATAAACACACACACACACACACAACCACACACACACTAACACACATTGCGATGAGAGAAAGATGGAAGAAGCACAACTCAACTGAAACTCCAGACCTCTCTCTCTCTCTCTGACACAAACACACACCCACACCCACACACACACACACACACACACACACTCTCTCAGCGCTGGGACTCTCTCCTCCAGTGGGTTTGCAGATGTCTGCCTGCATTGGGATATATGACACTCACATGTAGAGAGGCCCACCAGCCCAGGCTGCATACTCTGCACTGTACATCCAGATTGAGAGTCTGGGGGCGCAGGCCGTAAAACGTTGTCCACACACCTAGAAACAACAACCTCCCGAATCTGAATTACATGCGATGACCCTTTGTTTACAAACCCATGTGCACGAATGCATCGCACGAAATGACAACATTCGATTAGCTAAAGATGTTAGCTGAAGACGTTTCTGATGCCAGCGTTTCGCATGTGAGCATTAGTACTTATTTTTTTCTTTTTTAAATGAAGGGGGGGGGGAACTGATAGAAAGAAAGAGGGGGGGGGGGGGACAGAAAAGAAAGACTGGGAGAGGGACGAGAGAGACAGGGGAGAGAAAAATGAGGGAAAGATGAAGGAGGAAGAGACAGAGAGGAAGTGACCAAAGCGGAGCGAGAGAGAGAGAGAGAGACGGACGGATGGATGGGGGGGAAGACACAAGTCCCGAGCAGACAGACAGAAAGGAGAAGAAGAGCACAGCCCCCCCACGGTGCTCAGGATGAACACGACACCTCTTCACCCTGAGACCACAGAGAAGGGGGGAAAGAGAGAGAAAGAGAGAGAGAGAGAATGCTTGGTAATGACCCGACTCGACCCCTGCCAGCTCTCCCTGACCTCCCCCGTAGCCCCACGCCGCTTAATTCTCCCTAATTACATTCCTCACTGACAGAAAGTTGGCCGGGGCCACCCCCGCACAGCCCAGGTAGTACAGTCCCCTCCACAGCCCTGTTCCTTCTGCTCTCCTAGCACTTTAGGGGAGGACATGTCCACTACCCACTATTGGGGGGGGGGGGGGGGGGGGGAGATAACCGGTGATGACAAATTAATTAATGCAAAGTGGAAGAGAATAGAGGACGACACACACACACACACACACACACACATACACACACACACACACACACACACACACACACACACATCACTTATCTCACAGTGTTGTGCATGTCCTGTAGCCAACCCCTGTCCCTGTTCTCTACCCCTACCTGGACCCTCAACAAGAGGATGTGTGTGAGACACTGTTGTGAGACACATATTATACCTATTATCTATTATTATCGCTATTATAAGCGTGAAAGTCAATCGTTATTGACTGAACTCACTTCCATGACGACCAAATCAGGAATCATTTGTTTGTTTATGTACAAACATGTGGAGAAGTTAAAAATCATCAACCCACCCTTTAACATCCAACTTCGAGAACCGATTTCCAATCCATTTGACTGTGGGTATTGACTAGAAAACGGCTTACAGTTCACAAACATCAAGTAAAAGACGCAATACCATGCAGGTTCATCAGCCCAGTCCTCCTGTAGCGGACGCTGAGCCCACAGCTGCACGGAGGGGTTTCGAGCCAACCCGGGAGGCCATTTTGTGGGTCAGGCACGTGTTAGCAGGCTACGCTAGCTACTTACTGGGCAACGCTTTTTTATCAGGGGGTGCCAATCTGCCCCGTCCACCGCTCTGCTCAGCTGGACCAGATCAGGTTGCAGGAGCTCGCCTGCATTTGTCTTTACAATATAATTAAGGGATTTTTGGAGGCCTACAGACTCGGAATGACAACATTCCTCGTGAGGAGAGATCTCGGGAGCGGATTTCTATGTCCACCAATAGCATTCGAGCGGATGTGTTCTTAGAAGCGAACATGTAAAACAACTACGGTTGGCCTTTTTTTTTTACACACAAGAGATTGCGTTCAATGGACCTATTTGTTCACATTTTGAAAAGGAAAAAAAAGTTGCTTGTTGAGGCTCCTATGTCGTACGGTATTGGATTCGTAGGCCCCGGAGTTTTTCCTGACCACGTGACCTCACCAGGAAAGACTCAGGGACCTAAGTTCAGGGCGCATCATGCCGGTAACATGGCCATTGGCTATACAGACCAGTACCACAGTTGATGGTTGCCTCCAATGACTATACAGCACTCTGGGTTAGATAAATATCAGTGGGCTTTAGCTTGGGGTGGTGGGGGGGGGGGGGGGTGGTGTGGGGGGGGGAAAGGACGTTCCATTTTTTTATATCACATAATACGCCTCTTGTGTTCCCGTGGAAGACAAGGGGGCCTTCTGCTAGCTCCTTCTGCTAAATCCCCCGGCTATCTTTCAAACAGTGATAGTTACGGAAATTAGTGGCGCAGAAATCCATAAGCGTCCGTCATCGGGGGGCTTATTAGCTGTCTTTGTGAGGTTATGAGGGGCGGACAGGACCCGGCAGCACTGCGGGGGCTTCCACACACACACACACACACACACACACACACACACACACACACACACACACACACACACACAGCTGTGAAGAGTCCCCACCGCTCACTGACCTGCCAGGGCCAGGGGGCATACAAACACACACACACACACATTTTCTGTGTGAACTATGCACACACACACGTACAGTATGCACACAGAGAGACAATCGTGCGATGTACATAGACAAGGACACACACTATGAACACACACACACGCACGTACACATACACACACATACACACACACACAGACACACACACACACACACACACACTATTTCAGTAGATAGAAATCCTGATAGGTTGAATTGTGGAGATAGATGAAAGGTCCTCCACTATTGGTTGAAGTACACGTTAGAGTGTGAAGCACCTGGAAAGGCAGCCTCCTTTCACACCGATACACTGCCTCCTTCACTTGATAATGGTAGTAATGTAATATCCCTAACACGTAAAGTAAACACACATACACTCACACACACACACACACACACACACACACACAGCCTCTTGACTTGAACATGATGCTAGTAATCCAATTCCCTCCAAACACTACACATAGATGAATAAACACACACACACACACACACACACACACACAGACACACACACACACACACACACACAGACACACACACACACACACACACACACACACACACAAGCGTGATCCAGTATCTGGTATTAACAGCCTTACGATTTACAGCTTCTCCTCCCATGTGTATGTGTGCGTGTGTGTGTGTGTGTGTGTGTGTGTGTGTGTATGTGTGTGTATATATATATATGTGTGTGTGTGTGTGTGTACATATGTGTGTGTGTGTATATATATATATATATGTGTGTGTGTGTGGTAATCAATCTGGGGAGACATGGACATTGATTCCAGTAATAACAGTGGAGGGGTGGGCAGCCCCTCGTGGCGTGGCAGGGAGACTGTCAGCTCAGGGTTCATCCATCTATGAAACAGGACATGCTCGTAATAGGAAACCCTGTAGGGCCCCGGGGCAAAGTATATAGGCAACTTATCAGAGGTGGGGAGGGAGGTGGGGGGGGGGGGGGGGGACGCAGAGACGCTGAACTTTGATGCGTCGCGGGGTAAATATAATTCCATTATTTCTTCACAGCTGAGGAGATGAGAGTGTGTGTGTTTTTTCTTCGCGGGGCCATGAACCAGGAGACACACCAGGGAATTGGGCTTTTATTTATTTTTTTCCTGCTTGGAGTTTGGAAATGCTATTGTTCTTTTTTTGGAATTAGGTTGGAAGGTTTGAGGTTGGAGGGGTTGGTTGTTTGGTTGGGTGGGCGGGTGGGTGGGTGGGTGTGTGTGTGTGTGTATGCACGGGCGCGTGTGTGTATGCGCGTGTGTGTGTGTGTGTGTGTGTGTGTGTGTGTGTGTGTGTATGGGAGTGTGTGTGTGTGTGTGTGTGTGTGTGTGTGTGTGTGTGTGTGTGTGTGTATGGGAGTGTCTGTGTGTGTGTGTGTGTGTATCTGTGTGTGTGTGTGTGTGTGTTCGGGGGTGAGTTGCCAGTTTATGCGCATTTTCGGAATGACCCACATCATATTCCCCAATCTCTATCAATTCAAATGCATTCAAATTTTTTGGTCACCCGCTGTATTCCCTCTAATCATTGCTGCCGAAATTGCCTCTCTTGACCCTATTCAGCAATTCAGCTGATGATCCACTCACTCCTGTAATCAGTCTGTATTCTGATGTTATCCACGTGCTGCCGATTAAAGATACCAGGACAAATAATAAACCTTTAGGTGTACCTTCAGTCATGTAGTTGATAGCACAAAAACATTCCCTTTTAATCCATCTTTCAGCTTGTTTTCTCAGCCTTGGTGAAAGTGCGCTAACATGCTAACATGTGCGCTAACATGCTAACATAGCTTTTCGGTGGTGTAGCTCGGGGCCATGCGTCTTCCCCTCCTATCCGTACGTGCGGAGGTAAAGCCGGGTATTTATGCGCTAACACACTCTCAAAGGTGGAGGGCCGCTCGCCTTGGACTCTTATTGAGGAAGCAGGGGCTGCAGATGAGGTCTGCGTGTTTTTCTTAGCGGGTGGGGTTAAGGGGTGGTTGGGTGGGGTTAAGGGGTGGTTGGGGTGGGGTTCGAGGGGTCGTGTTGGCCTGCAGGCATGGACCACTGGTGCCCTTCTCTCCCCTCCTCTCCCCCCTCCCTGTTCAGGGTGGCTGTTCACACCACAGACCCCAGGGGGACGGAGGAAAGGACTCCTGGTTCACAGAGGAAAGGAGTTCTCCAGTTCATCAGGGTTTCATGACCCCTTTCCCTATTTCTACCTACTTCTAGAGAGGCCAGACTGTTGCCAAACACTTTTATTTGAAAGGTTACAACTAATAGGACTTTTTATGACACATTCATAATATATAGTATACCTATTGCATTATTGAAGGTGTGTGTGTGTGTGTTGGTGTATGACCACATGTGTGTGTGTGTGTGTGCGCGTGCATCCGTGTGTGTGTATGTGTGTGTGTGTGTGTGTGTGTGCGCGCGTGCATCCGTGTGTGTGTGTGTGTGTGTGTGTGTGTGTGTGTATGTGTGTGTGTGTGTGTGTGTTGGTGTATGACCACGTGTGTGTGTGTGTGTGTGTGTGTGTGTGTGTGTGTGTGCGCGCACGCGCGTGCATCCGTGTGTGTGTGTATGTGTTGATGGCCGCGGGGCGATGGCTCTGACAAATCAATAGAGTGTTTAATAACGGTGGAGCTGAGCTGTGGACAGGCCACGCCCCTGTGTGACCTGTCTGCTCCCAGGGTCACCGGCCCCCTTTCTCCCAGCCCATCATCTGGCTTGTCTGTTGTGATAGCCACATCACTTAGCTGCCAGCCCCTAACACGAGGGGAGGGAGGGAGGGAGGGGGGAGGGGGAGGGCCTCCACATCCTTATCCCTTGGTCCCTCACCCCCGCCCTTTCACTTCTACTCCCCCCCCCCACACCACCCCACCCCCCCAACACAAATTGGACCCATCTCTTTCTCTCTCTCTCTCTCTCTCTCTCTCACACACTCTCTCTCTCTCTCTCTCTCTCACACACTCTCTCTCTCTCTCTCTCTCTCTCTCTCTCTCTCTCTCTCTCCCTCTCTCTTCCTGAGCTAATGAAAACCAGATCAGCGCTCAAACAATCCCTGTTCTGTTACAGCCTGTCACTCACACTCCGGCAGAAATATCTCTCTTTTTCTCTCTCTCTCTCTCTCTTTCCCCATTTTCCCTATTTCCCATCTTGCGTAGGCCTGTCCACAAAAAAGAAATACCTATGTTTTTTGGAGAGTAGTTTGAGTCGTAAGACAGAGAGTAAGCGTGGTCCAGTGAGAGATAATGAAGTGGATGTGTGGTTTAATCAGAGCGTGGACAGTCGTGTGTGTAGGTTCTGTCTGGCTGCTTATCCCCCCCCCCCACCCCCCCAACCCCCCCACCCCCCTCCCAATGCCAACGCTCTCATTGTTAGCCACTCTGCGGCGTCGCTAACACCTAGTCAACAGCATAATTCTCAGTGCTGGGGGGGGGGGTGTGAGGTGGAGGTGTGTGTGTGTGTGTGTGTGTGTGTTAGGGTGTGTGTGTGCGTGTGGGGGGGGGGGGGGGCGTGGAGCGAGAATCAAGGGTGGTTTTCTATTTTTCCCTTCGCTCTGTCTCCCAACCATCGGGGCTACAGCAACGGCTGAATCATTTCCTATTTTCTCCTATTCGCTCTCCCTCTCCCTCTCTTTTTTTTTTTTTTTTCTTTCTTTCTTCCCCACCGTCCCCCCCCCCCCCCCTCCTCCTACCCCCGGTTCCCTGATGCTGCTGAAAAGTGCTGATCCCAGCCAAAACAGCCCCAGACTGGAGCAAGGGAGGAGAGAGGACGTAAGGGGATCTGTGAATGGTGTGAAAAGCATTAAGTGCCAGTAATAATTGGAAGCGGGCCTAGAGAATCCAAATATAATCTTACAGCAGTAACACTTGTACTACACTGGGTCTGGAGCCGGGCCCAGCGACGCCGAGCACCACAGAGAGGGGGGGGGGCGCCGAGCGGTCCGCACAAACCAGCGCCGGTGGAGGGAGAGAGAAGGGGGCCGCGAGCTTTAGTCTGTAGCCGACTTTGGGCCCAGCCGTATCATCCCCCCCGCCCCAAAAGACCTTACAAAAAAAATATGTGCCCTATCTGGCCAAGGAAAACATGGTTCATATTTTTCCTGGCATATTCTGTAGATCTCCCTTTTTTCCCTTTTTTTACCCTGTCTCTGTCCCCCACCTCACACACACGCACGCACACACACACACACACACACACACACACACACACGCTCTACTTACACTATACACACACACACACACACACACACACACACACACACATACACACACACACTACATACACTACACAGACACACACACACACATACACACACACACTACATACACTACACAGACACACACACACATACATGGACACACACACACACACACACACAGAGGCCCAGTCTGCTGGCATGGAAATGTTTAGGTGTTCTGGAGGCATATACAGTGACAGCAGGGTGGTATAGCCTCCCACAGGACCTAATCCTCGCTGAGCTCCACACACAAGCCAGAGATTGTTTTTGAAAGCCTTGTCCCGCTTCTTCTTCCCCTGCCGAAGAACACACACACACACACCCGCTCTCAAAAACACACACTCTGAGAACAGGAGAAACTCGCAAGGGTTTACCAGGAGTTCAGATGGCTCCACCAAAACATTATTTTGGTTTTTTTTAATTCTAGGTAGTCATCATTTATCACACGTCTTGAATTAACACAAATTCTCATCATTTGCGTTATGAGTTCCTGGATGTTAGAGTGTTGTTTTGGGTTAGGGTTAGGGTTAGGGTTAGGGTTAGGGTTAGGGTTATTTTGGGTATCAGGTTGGTCTAACTGTATTTCCCCTGGTTCAGTTATTTCTAGGCAACCTCAAAAAATGGTGTAGCATGAATTAATAATGAGCCACTACCAAATATTGAATTATCCCCCCTCCTTCCCCCCTCTCCCCCCCCCTCTCTCTCTCTCTATCATGTTTTCCTCCTTGGGAAACGGAAAAGAAAAAAAAGGGGGCCTAACCCGCGGGCGTCCGTAGCAGGTGCCAGTCGCGATTTTCAATAAATGTTGAAAGGAAGCCGGTGGTTGGCCAAGGCATTCCAGCGGCAAGGCCGCCCCGGGTCCTCAACCCTGGCAGGCTGTGGGGCTGGCCACAGAAATGCCAGCTCGCTTGCTCTCTCTCACACACACACACACACACACACACACACACACACACACACACACACACACACACACACACACACACACACACACACACTGCTGTTGGGTCTTTAGCACACTCTCTCCGATTGTATTTTTAGACGGTTCTGTTTTTAAAACCCCATTTAGTGCCATTTCTGCCTGGTGGCAAAAGTTGAAGGCTTATTTTGGGAGTGCTCTTATTCCGGGCCCTGGGAAGCAGGTACCGTAGGCCGGGGCCGGTCTGTGGGTTCACCATGGGTAGGGCGGGTTCAAAAAAGTCTGGGCAGCGAATAACGCTGAAGGATTTTCTTACCTCCCTGTTGCCCTATTTTCTTACTTTGGGAATATTGCAAGACATTGGAAGTCTGTGGTCTCAGAGGTGTTTCTGTTCTAATCAGCGGTTTCTCTCAGAAACGTCTTTCAGACGTTAGGTTTCACTGTTTACTGAAGCTCTTGAATGAATGGGTATCGGTGAGTTTGAGATATGACTATAACACTGGAGACCACGGGACTGGGGACATTTCAGAGTTAGAACAGCTGAAACCAGCTGAAATTCTCTCTAGTATTCGTCAATTCGGGCAGTTGGTTCTGAAGTCGAAAGCGCTGGGCAGTTGGTTCTGAGCCAAAATGGCGGTGGGTGAGCGTGTCCCTGGTGACGAGGCCGAGCTGAGTGTCTCAGGCTCTCTGAGCTGACAGTCTCTCTTCCTGCCCCCCCCCCCTTTCCCTCAGCATTCCTCTGGAGCTCTCAGGATGCTGTGTGGTCAGGCCCTGTGGCCTCTGGTCTGTGTCACTATAATTCACCAAACAAGGGGGGTGGGGAAACTCTCTCTCCCCCCCCCCACCCCCACTACCCTCCTCCTCCTCCTCCTCCCATTTACAGGGAACAGGGGAGGCTGGCGGAGGAAGAAAATTGGAGGACGGGGGTGGGGGGCTCATTGTAACGCATGGAATGGAATGAGGAACGCATATGCAGCTAATCCACAAAAGTCCTTCATTTGATACGAGGACACGTCGCTACAGGACGTAGCACCAAGTTCCACACGGCCTCATAACAGGGTTCCCGTTAAGCGGTTCAGAATTCTCGCCGAGTGGATATAGCGGGGTCCCAGTTGTTGGAGCGCTGAATGTTTATTGAATTACACGATGTTAGTCTAGTGGAAGGGGTGGCAGGGGTCGGGAGACCAAAGACAACAATAGAAAAAAGTTTTTTCGCCTTCCCCCTTAACAGTAGCGCCCCCCCACCCCACCCCCCCTCCCGTCGAATGTTTTTGTTTGGGGGGAGGGTTGTCTCTCAGACAAGGAATGTGGAATTCCTTACTCTGCTTTCCGTATTCCCGAGCGCTCATTCCTAAATCTCCAAAAACACCTGCCGCTTTCTTTTCTCTCCTCCGCTTCAGGATCTTGTCAGAACCTTGTTGGATAAACCTGACCCTGAAACAGAGCAGAACACACACACATTATAAACACACACACACACACGCATCTCACACACTTCAGATCTCACACACTTCACACACTCACACGCACACACACACACACACACACACACACACACACACACACACAAACACACTCACACACATCTCACACACTTCATATCTCACACACTTCACACACCCACACACTCTCTCACTTGCACACACACACACACACACACACACACACACACACACACACACCTCTACCTTACACACACACACACACACACACACTCAGGGGCAGAGGAGCCCCGAACGAAAATAAACGCACCCCTCAGGGGCCCGAGCGTGTTTCAAACACAGTGATATTTGGCCGGGGTATATTTTTGCTAGAATGGAAAAATGGATTTGAAATTATTTGCAGAGAAAACAGAGCGGCCCCCGTTATGAATGCAGACGAGAAGTAAGGGGATAGGGGCCCGGACATATCCTGTTTGTACAGACAGCCTGTGTATCTCCTGGCAGGAATAATACAGCGTGCCCTGGGAGCACGGGGGGGGGCTGCCCTCGCAAAGTCAACCACCTGAAACCTGTGTCGAAGCCACAGCTCAGACTCCGACCTCTACGAGCCCTGACATTAGGGAAGGGGCTTTCTGGGTCATCTGGAGGTGGAATTATCGAATTTGCGAATGTGTGTAGTCCCCCAGATGCCCCCCCCCCCCCCCCCCCCCCCGTCCACACACACACACACACACACACATGCACGCGCGTGCACACACACACATGACCATGGACACCAGGATGAAAAGTGGAGGAGAAGATGAAACGTCCATGCACGCACGCGCGCACACACACACACACACACACACACACACACACACACACACAAAGCCCCCCAGCCCTGCACTAGCACAAGGGGATGCCCTGCACACTCCCCCTAATTGCTTGTTTCAAGCAGAGGCTGATTGCTGAAAATTATACCCTGTGTTTTTTTTGTTTTTTTTCAGTCCACCCTCTCCCCTTGCTTTGGGAAGGTCTTGACTTTATTTTAGTGTGTATTCAGGGGGTCTTGCTTATGGGGGGCTTATGTGGGCGCGTGGGTGCGTGTACTTGTCTACCTATTCCCCATCACCACCAGTATCGCTGCTCAGGTCTGTTTCTCGAAACAGACTCAGGTGAATGGATGATGATGAACGGATTGTTGAATTAAATACCTTCCACACTCTGAACTGAACA
>NC_139662.1:11858506-11863506 GCF_951799395.1 Argentina silus
GAACACTGAATCCAATCCTTCAGGAATCTCCAGGAGGCACACTGAAAGAAAGATTGGGAGAGAAATGTCAGGAGAGGGAAAGATTGAGAAAGAAAGAAAGAAAAAGAAAGAGAGAGAGAGAGTGTGTGTGTGTGCGCGTGTGTGTGTGTGTGTGTGTGCACGTGCACGTGTGTGTGAGTGCATGCATGCGTGCGTGCATGTGTGCCTGTGTGTGTGTGTGTGTGTGTGTGTGTGTGTGTGTGTGTGTGTGTGTGTGCACGTGCGTGTGTGTGTGTGCACGTGTGCTCGTGCGCGTGTGCGTGTGTGTGTGTGTGTGTGCGTTCCATTCTGAAGCATAGAGTAGACTTCCCCACGTCTCCATCACCAGAGAGCCCTCATGAGAGACTGCCCTCTAGCTGCTGTTTGGGGACACCCCCCCCCCCTCTCTCTCTCTTTCTCTTTCTCTCTGTTTCTCTCTCTTTCTCTCCTGTCTGTCTGACTGAAGGCAGGAAAGAGGCACCTAAAGGGCATTTCATACATTTGTTGAGGCTGTTGTATCAATCATACAGTCGGCAAGAGGCTCTTTCAAGTGGAGGTATGGATTGCATCTGTTGCCCCTATCTCTGTATAGACGCATGCAAACTTTACAGACACGTACAATGACCCATACAATCTCATACTGACTCATATATGCACAGCCACACACACACACAGACACACACACACACACACACACACACACAACCATTCCCCCCCCCCCCCCCCGAGAGATAGAAAGAGAGAGGGGGGGGGGGGGCGTGTGTTTGTTGTGGCGAGGACTCTCCCATAGCAGAACAACCACAAACAAGAGGGTCTACCCCCCCCCCCCCCCCCTCCTCCCTCCCCTCCATCCCCCCCCCCCTCCCTCCCTCTCCTCCTTCGTTGTCGTCCACTTCCCCAGGATGTGAATACATAAACCAGATAGAGCAGGAGCACATTAGCTGCCACAACACCATTGTGCTGCGTTGCCCTCCCTTCTAGATGTGTTAGCCGAGCCTTCCTGTTTGTCCCAAAAACCCCACGCGCTCCCCTCTCTTCACAGGGGTAATCTCTCAACGACCTGTTCTGGTTCTGTATCCACAAGTGTGCCAAGTTCACAAGCCCCACTGGAGTCCTCCTATCGGGTTGGCCCACAGAATCGGGGCAGTTCGGTGTGTCTGACTCTGGGATTAAGACGTCTTTGGTTTGGTTTGTGTGTGTGTGTTTGTGTTCTGCTCATGAATTGAGTCTTTTTTTGTTTCGAGCCGGTTCTGTGACATTGCTTGTTTCCTGTTGCATTGTTTCGAGCCCGTCGCAGCTTTGATAGCGCGATCCTTAAATCAGGAAGGCATGTCTTGCTTTACACACACACACGCGCGCGCACGCACGCAGGCACGCACGCACGCACACACACACACACACACATCCCGCCACACACGCACACACTCATTTACTCACACACACTCACACACATTCACACACACACACATCCCGCCACACACGCACACACTCATTTACTCACACACACTCACACACACTCCTCCCCAATGTCTCAGTTTTGAGGTGTAATGTTACATTTCTGGTTGTGTCTTTGTGCAACCTCTTGACCCCCCCACCTCCTGGTAACCTCCCCCTCTCCCATCCCCACCACCAAATCTCTACCAATCTCTCCACACAATGTGGTTTGGGTTTGGAGACCACCGCAGGCCTCCCTTTAACAGGCCGGCACGGCGAGACACACACACACACACACGCACGCACGCACACACACACACACACACACACACACACACACACACACACACACACACACACACACACAGATAGACAGACACACATACACAGATAGACAGACACACACACATATACACACACACACACACACACACACAGAGATAGACAGACACACATACACAGATAGACAGACACACACACACACACACACACACACACACACACACACACAGATAGGCAGACACATACACATACACACACAAATAGACATATACAGTATACCCATGGACACACACACACACACACACATACACACTAATAAACAGATATACAGTACACACATGCCCACACACACACACACACATTCACATATCATACACACTCTCACTGCAGCACTCGTGTGTGTTCTCGCCTTCAGACATGGCGAAAGGGAACAAGGCACTGAGGTCGGCAATCATATCAACACCAATTTATAAAAGTGAAATGTTCTCGTTGGTCACATTTTATATCACACTTTCCCAAGTATGGTTTCCCTCTTTCTCCACCGTCAAATCGAAAATATGCAACTTGTAACCTGCCACGTCACTCATAGGTGCTATTTCACTGGTAATTCACCTCTTTTGTGTGACACATCCATCAGCCGGGACTCAAATCGTTATGGCCGAAAGGCTTACAGTAGACATCCATTATAGGTTCCTAGCTGTCACCAAGGTTCCACTTTGTGTGCTGAGGAAACGTATTTATGCGTCGCGCACCCAGGAGCGCTCTTATCTCCGCTTCCTGTTGAGTTGGACCTCGCTTTCCTGTCTTCGATGCAGGATTCAGTTGACTTTGAAGGGGGTTGGCTGAATGATCTGTGACAGTTGGGTTTGAGTTGAGTTCTGTGTGACTCCTCATACTGACCCCAGACTCTGGGCCGTGGCGTGGCATTGTGCTGCTGTAGAACCCAACCCTCAGTTGAATGATCCACCACAAATATATGGACACAAATAAACAAATAAACACATATATATATATGTGTTTATTTGTTTATTTGTGTCCATATATTTGTGGTGGATCATTCAACTGAGGGTTGGGTTCTTGTGTTGTGTTCCAGGTCTCTGTTTCCCTTCCCTCCACTGGCCTTGATTAGAAGGGGATCAGTCACAGTCCCTTGTGGGGCCCCCCTCTCTCACAGCTTACGTGTCCAAAACCCCAACACTCACACTCCTCCAAGGTCATTCTTACCCAAGCCCCCCCCCCCCCTCCCCCAATCCCTCTATATTAATTTGGTTCTGGAATTCGGTATGTTTTTGATTAGCTAGTTAAGTTAGTTAAGTCGTGTGTCTCAACACTGATTAATTGATTTGGACTTTTATTGTTCAGTGTTAGGAAGTTAGGAAGTAAGCGGAGGTTTCTTGGTGAACGGATGCAGTGGTGCAAAGTTACAAGACTATACAAGTCAAACCAGACCCCGTTTCTACCAAAATGTGATTCATTGTACTACACTTACAGTATATTGAATCACCTATCAGACAGACAGACAGACAGACAGACAGACAGACAGACAGACAGACAGACAGACGGAAGCATGTACAGACACACTCCACCAGCACCCTCTCAGACAGAGCAGCTTACACACACACACACCTGATCACTTTAATTGGCCTCTTAAATAAAGGCCACTTCTTAACCACACTAAATAGGCTTTAGAGAGTTCCCCTGGTATTTAACCCCTCCAACTGTGTGTGTGTGTGTGTGTGTGTGTGAAAGAGAGAGAGAGAGAGAGAGAGAGAGAGAAACCAGGTTGCAACATGGCTAGGGTGTGGCTAGCGCTCAGGTTGGCGTTTTTACGACTCCACATGTGCTTTTCCAGAGAGGTGCGTGTCAGTGACGTAAAAGAAGGGCAATATAAAAGGTAAATAAATAAACAATCGGCTGTAGTTTACTCTTTTCCCCCCGGACTGTTGCACCTCATTTGAGGCCTTATAAATCAGGCCTCCACCTGGAGATGGAGTGTTCGCAGGCCCCCAAAACAGGCCTGCAGCTCATTAGGCCACAGAGTAGACCCTCGGCTACCTCTCAAGGTGTGTGTGTGTGTGTGTGTGTGTGTGTGTGTGTGTGTGTGTGTGTGTGTGTCTGTGTGTGTGTGTGTGTGTGTGTGTGTGTGTGTGTGTGTGTGTGTGTGTGTCTGTGTGTGTGTTTATCAAGGCCAGTCAGGAGCGCTCCTGCAATGCCACCCCCCCCCCCCCCCCCACTCCTGCTCCCCCTCCACCTATACACCTCTGCTCAGACGAAGCTGTTCCCCATCTGTTCATAAAACATGTACAATACCTGTGTCTGAGCTCCCTACAGGCGCAGGACAAGTGCACTCTGACTTGAACCTGCGCAGGAGATTGGCTTTTTTTCCTTGGGATCGAGGATGGGGGTTGAGGGGGGCGGGGGGGGGGGTCATTTTGCCTCTATGCCTGGTTAGTTTTCAGCGACTGTTTTCACACATAAAACGAAGGCCTGGACTACATCATTTCGGAGCGCTTAACGCATAAACTGCCGCAGCGGCGGCGGTGGCGGCGGTAGCTCTTGTTCCACTGACTGTTTTAGTGTGTTGTACGCACAGGGCAGAGTGGGGAAAAGAGTGGGCTTTCTCTCCGATATCCGTTGGGATGGTAGTTTAAGCATAGGCTGTATGCGTAGGGGCAAATTATTCAAATGAGCAGATGATTAACTCAACATTGGTATTTGATTGATTGCTGAAGGACTTATGGGAGATCATTTTGCAACCGAAACCAAAATGTTGCTCCCCATCACCCCCATGAGCGTTTTAGAAAAAAACAACGTTGTATAAATATAGTTTTTTGGTTGTAATCGTTGTATATCGGTCATGAGGGAAATTGGTATGGTGCAGCAGTGTCTAAATCCAAACGTTGTATGGAAAAGGATGTTGATTCACTGTCTTGTGCCAACCATAGAGAGACGATGGAAAATAACTGTGGGACCACTTTAAAACCAAACTTTGCACAACAGAATGTGGTAACATCGTCCGACCATTTTGGTTTATGGTTGTTATTTGATGGTTCTAGTTTATGGTTTGATGGTTCTATGTAACCTTTGCCTAAGTATACATTTGGTTAGGAAGTAGACGTTACATCAATATTAGTCTTTCAACATTGTTTTATGTAAATATGCAACATTTAAAAAAATATGTTATTTCCATCTGATGCTGACTGTCAACTGCCAATGTTAAGAAAACGTTCATTTTCATCTCATGTGCAATTATGTAGCGACATTAC
>NC_139662.1:11871006-11981006 GCF_951799395.1 Argentina silus
GGTATCTTGTCTTTGTTTTCCAATATAGCTCAGTCTGTATGTCTTGTTCAGTGATTTGCAATCGTTGGCCTGGCCTCATAGCACACCTCCACGCTGTCACAACATAGCATAAGGCTGATAAAAGTCTTGGATAGAGTTGGTACAGTTTTACAATTCTTGTGTGTGTTTTACCTCTCCTTTTTGTCGTGTGTGTGTGTGTGTATGTATGAGAGAGAGAGAGAGAGAGAGAGAGAGAGAGAGAGAGAGACGGCGAGAGAGAGAGAGAGAGAGATAGAGAGAGAGAGAATGAATGAATGAAAGGAACTCGTGTAAGTTGGTGTTGAGCGCCCCCATGCGTCCGCACATTCCGTCTTGAAGCGTATTGTGTCCAAATTCACTCATATTTGCTATTCAATTATTATTTATTCTGTTGAAGTACCCTACAAGTTGTGAATGACTGAAATAGGCTATATGCATGTGCACATGTTTTCAATATTGTAATTTTGTTATTGTAATGTAGTCTTCATCTTTTAAAATATAAATCAACAACACAATAGGCCTACTGTGTAATATATGTATAAATCGCTCAAAAGAAATACAAACCGCATTTGTGTTTGTTATGTTCAATGTGTTTCTAAATTATGTCAGGCCCTTGCTGAAGTCTGTATGCGAGTTCCTCTGTAAATGCTGTCCAGCTAGACTATTTGGTGTGGTATTTCGTTTCATTGTTTATACATTGAATATGAACACATTTGAAACACGCTCATTTTATGACATGGTGCTCTGGATGTGTCTTTAGGTGAATGTTTACCTTGTGGATTCGTTGCACGTCGTTGGATTCAACATCAGCATGCCTCCCTATTGCCTATTTAGGCAGTCATTATAATAACAGGATGTACAGAAACAGCGGCATTGATGATAAGGCCTATTGTGATCAATTGCACAAATGTTGGCATATAGGCTATATTTAATCCTACCGTATGAAGCTGATAAAGGCTGGTACAAATGAATGAGCCTGTCAAATCTTAATTTCGATTTGGACTGATTTAAGTGAATACATTTTCATAGGATGAAGAGCAAGATACATTTTTGAAAAGCGCGCATAGCCTACTTTTTGTCTACAGCCTATTTTTTATAATTGTAGCCGACTGAAAAACTAAATTGAAACGAAAACGCTTAATTGTCAATTATTAATAGATTAAGTAGCATAAATAAAGGATAACAGTTCACTTTGTTATTTTCATTAGACTGTATTTCTTACATTTGTCAATTCTAACAATATAACAGTTAATAGTCTCATGATAACAGCGATATTGATTCTTGATGATATATAATAGTATTGATAATTGATTATCAGCCTAATAAATTGGCTGTGGATGAATTAATTCAATCCTGACTTCAAGCAGACAATATAGCTTTTTTTGTTGGTCCTAACCACTTTCTCTCCCTCCCCTTTTCTCTTTTGCAGATTTATTATAAAGCTATTAGGGATATTGAAGTGGGGGAGGAGCTGCTGGTTTATATGAAGGACGGAATCTTCCCCGAGGGATCGATGGCACCGAACCTGGAAGGTAAGATTAATGCGCATCATTAGCGCATATTTTAAACAAACTCCAACCAACATCCTGTGTTGCTTTGTTGGCCACTGCAACCGTAACGCCGCCAGACTTTGAGTGCAAAATCACCCATCTTTCACATAGTGTAGATGCTCCTTTGGAAATGAACCTTTGTAAATGATACCGTCTGGTTTGTGGGAATTGTATACCCTCTCCCGCAAATGTAGTCTACCATAAGGTAGGCCTAAATAGGAGGATCGACTTTACCAAATTTTAAAAGAATAACGGACATAAGATAGGCCTATACTGTAGGTCTGTCCGTTAGCGGGAGCTTCGATCGATTGCTGGAAATTGCGCACACGTCTATTGGTCCCTGAAGAAGTCTCTTTGTCTTTGCACGCCCCGAAAACATGATACATTTTAAGAGTACAAAGATAAAAGTGATTATTATTATTATTTATTTATTGAAATACAAAATTCTATATTTTGTTGGAAAGGATTCTTCTTACACCTGGAATAAGCTTCGATGTGAAGTATTCGAGATGCTATCGATTTATAACTATTATCATTATTGATAGTATTATTTCGAATCAATTGCTTTTCGTATTGAAATTAACTTCTTGCAAGAGACAGAATGGGGTACTTCTGACAAATATTTCACTACAACTCGTAGTTAGTTCTACAATGTGATATCGTGCTGTGGGATTTTTTGTATTTTAAGAAATCAATTTAATTTTAATATTATTTTAAAGGAGACCACAACCTGCAGTCAAAGGTGAAAATAAGATGTTTTGCATGAGAAACAAAAGTTTGTTTCAGAGATTCATATCAAAAGTTTCTTTTTCCACACAATTAACTTGTCTATAGGACACCAGTAATGTGTTATATTGCTGTGTTGTATTGCTGTCAGAGATCATGTGCATGCCAAAGACAATATGTCCAATATGTTATCTCATAACTCAGCTTTGATCCAGGTACTCAGTTTTGATCAAGGTTTTCAAAAGTTCACTCAAGCAGAAAAACAGGCATATGTGCAGCTGAAACATTTTCAACATCTTGCTCTTATTTGAGTGAAGTGGGGTTGTCAGGTAACATTGTTTTGTTGTGTTTGCTTGTGATTCTGTACGAGGAAAAAACGCCATGATTACTTTAACTTGTCATGGACTATAAAAACCGTGGAGACAGAACAAGGTATTTGTTAGCCGTAGACATTTTTCTAACGCACACAAAATGTTTTCTCCGAAAGATAGCTTTCCCTCAGATGTGTTTGCCAAAAGAACAGGGGAGAGAGTGAAAGGGTTGGAGAGAGTAGACGCGAGCAAGAGTCTTTTTAAAAAGAACGAGAGAAAAAAGCACCAGACTGACACATTGGGAGAGTGTGTGAAAGACAGAAAAGGAACGCCAGAGACAGAGAGTGAAAGAGCAAATTAGTGATGAAGGGAAAGAGTGTGTGTGCGTGCGTGTGTGAGTGTGTGTGTGTGTGCGCGAGTGTGTGCATGTGTGTAAGAGAGACTGTGAGAGAGTGTAACTAAGAGAGAGAAAGAAAGAGAGATGGAGAGCTTGGCGGTGCACCACTCCTCTCGTCTGGCTTATCGGAGCTGGAATTTGGAGTGGGGCTTGAGGAGTCCCCTGAGACCTCACCCATGCTCCCAGATTAGCCGCTAAACTGCACATAATTGTGTTCCCCTACTTCTCCCAGAGAGCTATTAGTCTCCCATTTATGAGCCCCCCCCCCCCCCCCACACACACACACACACACACATACACACACAGACACACACACACACAAATACACAAACATGCACAACATTCCTTTCCAAGGATTGAGTGTTAGTGATGGAACACATAGATAATGGCACTTCATTATTTGTCGGGGCCCCCTAAAGGCAGCCAGCCTTTACCTGGCATTATGTGTTCTGTAACTGTCATCTCGCGATGTTATCTAGCTGACCTTTTGTGTACATCTGTGACACTGGCCTTTTCTTTCAAAGGTTGCCCCTTCGTCAAAAAGACTGTGTGAAGAAATCCTCAAAACTTGAGATTCCCAGTGCGTGCGTCACATGAAAAAAAAAAAAAACATTTGACTAAAGTGTTGTTTGATTTGACAAAGCGTTTGTGCAATAAAACATGTAATAAAGCCTCAATAACTGCTTTATAAGTCTGTCATGGAAACATGTTGCCGCTCCTTCAAAGGTGACACATAAAAATATCTGAGCGCTGAGGTGTTTTTAAGGCTGGAACGGAACATTACCGCCTCACTCCCAGTAAAACACCCCCTCTCTGTGAAATATGTGCAAATGGTGGCAGTGGTGGCCTTCATGGCGTTTGAGTTGTAGAGTCACGGACCAATGACCAGAGGGTCATTTATTCAAGTCCATGTGAAACACACTGCTTTTGCTACACTTTATATACCTCAGAAATGTTCCAGCTGAATAAATGGCAATGTACAGTAGAAACCAGGTGAGCCGTGAACTGCAAGTCATTTTGGATCAACTGGTCTGTTGTAAGCGTGACAGTATTGATAGTTATGGAGGGTGTGGTTGGGAACTTCGACGGGCCTCTCGTGTGATGCCCACTTGGGTCATGGCAGAGCGGGCACGGCAGGTTGTTTGTGTTCCAATCACCATGGGGTGGGCGCCAGCGTGCCCCCGTACCTCTCGACATGCCTCATTCTTCTGGAAAACGGCCACAACACACACGCACACGCACACACTTCCTTAGCTTTGCCTGAGCTGTTGAACTTGGCGTCCGAGTCAGGAACCTACCATTGAAACAGCCTGCCTGTTTTTTATTCATTTGACCTTGGTCGTGAGAAGTATTGTAAAGGTTATCAGAACGTGGAAAAGGAAAACAAACCCGTATTGTTTCCCCTTTACATGCTACACCTGAAGAACTGCAGCCATGGGTGGACTTAAGAGTAATTAGCTGTGCTAATGAGAGTGTAAGCCCAGGCTACATTTTACTGTTAATTGATTTTTGTTTTTATGTGAATGCCAATCGGTAAGTTGTTGTTTTAAACGTCTGAACATGCGCTTGATTAGCTTTGCATGGAGTGAGAGGGAGCCTACACTTGTAGATTGATTTTTTTCCCCTGGAATCAGAGTTCAACTGCAATGGATACTCTCTCACAGTATATTTGAAAAGGCATAGCAACCTGGTCCCAAATGATACCAATAGTTCCTACTTGTTCCCATGCATGGAATATTCTAGATATTTCTGACCTTTCTTGATGATGTCTTAAGTTTGGGATCACATATCAACACTATAAATGTTTGTGTGTTTGTGTTTGCGCGTGTGTGTGTGTGTGTGTGTGTGTGTGTAGACGAGCAGATGTACCGCTGTGAGGACTGTGACGAGCTGTTCACCTCAGCGCTGGAACTTCGGCGGCACCAGAAGTACCAGTGCTCCAGTTCCGGAACCCTCTTCGACGCGCTGAGCGAGGACTTCAAACAGGAGCGCGAGGACAGCGATGAGCCCGTCCACGAATGCAAGGACTGTGAGAAGATCTTCCCTAACGAGTACAGGTACAGCTCCCTAAACACACACACACACACACATTCAAGACACATTCTATGCTTGTGGAATGTAGCTACGGACTAAACATCCACCGAGTGTTAACGGTAGACTGCGGCCTGTCCTTCCCTCCCCAGTCTGGGCCAGCACATGATCGTGCACACGGAGGAGCGTGAGTACAAGTGTGACCAGTGCCCCAAGGCCTTCAACTGGAAGTCCAACCTCATCCGCCACCAGATGTCCCATGACAGCGGCAAGCGATTTGAGTGTGAAAACTGTGATAAGGTACAGCACACCCGGCACGTAAGTTGTGCACACGAACACGAGCGCTCACACCCGTGGCAGTACAACTGCAGTACTGCCACGACTTGACTTTGGGGGCAAACATCTCTATCTGTTCGCTAATGTGATTTGCTTAGCTATCGTTTCGGCTTAACTCCGGTGTCAACTGTTCATGAATCAAATACCATATGTCCGTTGATGTCAGAAGACATGATGATGACAATGTTTTCAGTTCAACATTCTTTCTATTTTCTGAGCCAGTTGGCCATGAATGACATCACACATTATTAGCTGTGAGGTTAGCTGCTGTAGTCTGGCATAAGATTCTTTAGACGTTATACAGTATCTGTCATAGACTGAATAACACACGATTGAATGTTTGGATGAGATTCCTGACAATAATGATTGAATGAGATTCCTGACAATATCTGGTATATATATACAGTATCTGTGTGTGTGTATACACGTGTGTGTGTGTGTGTGTGTGTGTATGTGTGCGTGTGTGTGTGTCTATGTAAACGTGTCCCCACTCCTGTCCCACAGGTGTTCACCGACCCCAGCAATCTGCAGCGCCACATCCGCTCGCAGCACGTAGGGGCACGTGCCCACACCTGCCCCGAGTGTGGCAAGACCTTCGCCACCTCCTCGGGCCTCAAGCAGCACAAGCACATTCACAGCAGTGTCAAACCCTTCATCTGTAAGTCTGAGCCCTCACGGCGTTGCCCCACATCTAGCCCCAGTCCCCCTCGTCCGAGGCCTTCCTCCTCCTCCTCCTCATCCTCCTCCTCCTCCCTCCGTCTCTCTCCAACCACCCCAGCCAGGGCCAGAGACAGTGACAGTAGCAGACACAATGCCATAGGTTAGAGAAAACTCCATTGACAAACGCCTTTTAGCGCCATCTTGTTTTGCTTTTGTTCCCTTTTCTTTTCTATTCTTTTCTTTCTTTCTTTTTGTGTTGTGCTTTCCCTCCTCTCCCTCTCGCTCTTCTTTCATGTTTGTTTATCGTTTCTTCTTTCTTTCCCCTCTGGTTGGATATTTTTCCTTTTGGGGGGGGGTTAACAGTTTTTTTTTGGATTGGAAGGCACAGGCAGATCTGATCCGTTAAAGGTGAGGAACGCTCTGCCCACAGCTCCTCGTTGAAGGACACTGAAAGGAATGCCGCCCAACTTTTATCTTTTTGCTTTGCTTTTCTGTTTGTATCCATGTCCTCCTATGCATGTATATGCCTATATACATGTGTATGTCTGTAACTCTAACGTATGTGTCATGACCCCCTCAATGTAGCCTGAAATGCCGTCTTATTGGCCAGGGCTCACTTGAAAAGTGATGTAAATCTCAATGTGACTTCTCTGGTTAAATAACGGATTAAAGAAATATACATTATAGTAATCCACTATGGATAAACAGCTGAGTTGTTGCCAGAATTTCTGTGAGTGTTGTGTGGATGAATACAAGAATGGCACCGGTTCGGATCCATGTCTCCAGGATGTTCCAAAAAGCATGCATGAATTAAGATTGTGTCCATGTATCATTTTGAGTGACACAATTGAAAAATATGTCATGATACTTTGTGATATAGAATTATGAATGTATTATTTACCAGTTGATGTGTAATGTGGACTGTTGACTTGGTACCCTGAGTTAGTGACAGTGTTTAAATGGGCTTAACCAGGCCCCTGTGGGCTGTCCTGTCCTGTCCCCCCAGGTGAGGTGTGCCACAAGTCCTACACGCAGTTCTCCAACCTGTGCCGCCACAAGCGCATGCACGCCGACTGCCGCACCCAGATCAAGTGCAAGGACTGCGGCCAGATGTTCAGCACTACCTCCTCCCTCAACAAGCACCGGCGCTTCTGCGAGGGCAAGAACCATTACGGCCCCCCCGGGGGCCTGTTCACCCCGGGCATTCCCATGAGCTCTAGCCCCATCATGGCCAAGTCCAAGTCCAACCACCCCCACCACCACCCGGGCCTCAACCACTCGGCCCTGGGCTTCGCCGACTACTTCCCCTCCCGCCCCCACCACCACGCCGGCCTGCCCTTCTCCCCGGGACCCCACGGCTTCCCCTCGCTCGGCTACCCAGGCCTTTTCCCCCCGTCGCTATACCCCCGGCCTCCCTTACTGCCCCCCAGCTCGCTGCTCAAGAGCCCCCTGGGCAGCAACAGTCAGGACGGGGGGAAGCTGTCGCGGAGTCCCCTGGACGCCCCTCTGGCCCTCTCCCTGATCAGCTCCATGAACAGTAGCAGCAACAACGGAGGAAGCGGCATTGGCGGTCTGAGCGGCAGCCAGGCGGAGGAGAAGGAGCGGGAGGCCAAGCTGGACCTGTCGTCCTACGGCGAAGCCAAGGCCAAGGCCAAGATGGCGGAGCTGTCGGACGGAAGCGACCTGGAGGACGTCAACACCACCAGCGGCACAGACCTGGACACCACCACCGGCACGGCCTCGGGCTCCGACCTGGACAGCGACGGCGAGAGTGAGCGGGAGCGCGGGGCGGGCAAGAGGAGGAAGCCCTCGGGCGCGGCTCCGGTAGGTCAGGAGGTCGGTCGGACCGATGACGGAAGCAGCGGCTCGGTATCGGCTGTGTCCAGCTTGGGGAACCTCGCCTGCGAGCGTCCCTTCCTCTCCGCCACTTCCCAGCATTCCTTTTTCCCGCCGCCGGATGAGCAGGCGCTGCCGCCCACCAGGGCCTCCGCCACCACCGACTCCATCAAGGCCATCGCCTCCATCGCCGAGAAGTACTTTGGCACGGGCCTCATGGGCCTTCAGGAGAAGAAGATGGGCGCGCTGCCCTACCATTCCATATTCCCCTTCCAGTTCCTGCCCAACTTCCCACACTCCCTCTACCCATTGGCTGCGGGTGACCGGGGCGTCCTGAACCCGGGCATGTTCTTCAAGGCCGAGCCCAAGTCACCCCGCGAGCAGCTGCATAAAATGATCGCCACCGGCCCGTGTAACCCCACCGAGTCTCCCTTTGACCTCACCGTCAAGCCCAAGGAGGCCAAGCCAGCCCCGCCCATGCCCAGCAAGCCCACCCCTACCAGCAGCAGCGGGGGCAGCAGCGGACCCCTCCTGCTCGGCGGAGGCGAGGAGCAGCCGCTGGACCTGAGCATCGGCAGCCGCAGCCGGGCCGGCCACAACGGGGTGGCCCCCGAGTCGCACAGCCGCAAGAACCACGTCTACGGAGGCAGCAAGGGGCTCGGCAAGGAGGAGCACCCTGGCAGCCACCACCCACACTCCCACTCCCAGCACTCCCAGGCCCTGCACCATCAGATACCCCTGCCCCAGCACCAGCACCAGCAGCCCCTGCCCCAGCCGCCCCTGCCCCAGCCGCCCCTGCACTACGCCAAGCCCTCGCCCTTCTTCATGGACCCAATATACAGGTATTTCAGCCCCGAGTAGACCAGAGACCGCTTAATCAAACAACAACTGGGCTCACCCTAGCAGCCCACCCATCCATGCATTCAATATACATCTGTATTTGTTTTTCATCAAGTCTGCGATAACCTTGCCATGAGAAGGGTCGGTATATCCTGTCCACCTGATCTGACCAGAAAAAACAACTGGGACCTACTTATTGGCTATAACTATGATTTCCTAGGGCCCTAGAATCTTTCCCTGGTCAGGTCGTTCTATTCACTGGTTATATGCAAAACTCCGGGCCATTGTCGCATTGCATTTCATACCACAGCATAGCATAGTAGCATAGCATAGCCATATGAGATGTGTTGTCTCGCCTGTGACCTTGGGGTGACCTCTGACCTTCGTACGTAACCCTTTGCCTTGCTGTCCAGCAGGGTGGAGAAGAGGAAGCTACTAGACCCTGTGGGAGCTCTGAAGGAGAAGTACCTGAAGCCGTCCCCTCTGCTCTACCACCCACAGGTACGGTACAGCCACCATGGTCCTACTGTATGTCTATGGCAGGAGGTTTCACTATGAATGTCTTATCAGTATATCAGTGTACAGTACATACATGTTTGTCATGACATGTATTATGTGAAAAGACCACATTCCCACAGCGGTTCATTCAGCCCCACACCAATCATTACACAATGTTGATGTTATTTCTCAAGGGCTCCGTAAGATCTCTTCCTTTGTTTACGACATGGCGCCTCCGTATTTCATCGCCTCCACCTTGCCCAGACAGTTTGACAAAAGTCTAAGAATCGGCGCCTTTGATAATCAGCCACATTGTTTGGCTGTCCCCGAACCCTTCCCACCTTCCAAATAACGATACGGAGGAATGATAAGTATTAATATGAATAATAATAACCCTTTTGAATCGAGGCGAGCTATCCCACGAAGCCACTCGGTAATGCTAAACTTAGTTGTTTCATTGTTTCTGTCGGCCGCGGAGCACACTGAAAGCTAATAACTTCCCACTGGGTCTGTTTTTTTCTCTCTGGCTGGCTAGATAATAGCAGCGTGTCCATCAAGGACATCCTGTGTTTGTGTCCAGGAGAATGGGGGGCTCTTGTTGGGAACTGTTTTATCTGACCTGGAAATCTGGTCCTCTATCAATTGTTAGTTAGTTAGAAAGCCAGGCACTCCCCCCCCCCCCCCTCCCCTTAACACACATTAATACACATACTGTACAGTATCAAGGGATATACACACACAGACACACAGACACACACACACACACATATGCATATACACTCTCGCGCACACACTCTCCCGTTCTCCAATTCCATACTTGTCCCATCTTCATTGTAAAACGTGATTTCACTCCTTCATCTGATTAACATAGTGCTGGTTGTATGACTTTTTTCTGTTCGACCAAAGTCGAAAAGTGTTTACCTGGCTTTTGATTGCCGATTTCACACAGTCCCCATAAACCCTGCTGTTATCAAGAACATCCAGCCTCGAATCCCTTCACTTACTCATCACAATGCCAGGCGCTAAATTGGTCGGATGACGAAATCGAACGCACCCCCCCCCCCCCCTCCCAGACCGTGAATACATAAATTGACACGTCTGTCTCTGTGGCTCCTCCGCGTATCCCAAAACAAGGAAGGATGTGAGCTGTTTTGGCCAATAAACCAACATAGCTAGGGCCTTTGTTCCGAGGGCTGGGGAGGGGAAGCAGTATCAGTGAGGGGTATCTTAAACTATATTGTATGGTTCCCGTCAGGGTGCTTGAATGGTTCATTGAGCGCGCTTGCTCGCGGTGGCTTCGCCCGGAGATGGTGGGAGGGGGGGTGGGGGTTGGGGGGGGAGAGTGATGCTGGGAACAAAGTCCCAGGGCTGCGGCCGTCAATCCCCAGGGGGCTCCTAGAGTGTCTGCCAACGTGCGATAGGTCAGAGGGGTGACTCCCAACAGCACAATCGAGAGCCCCAACCCCTGATATACAGCTTCCTCCCTGCTTCCTCTTCCCTATTCTCTCTCTCTGTCCGTCTCTCTCTCTCTCTCTCTCTCTCTCTCTCTCTCTCTCTCCCTCTGAACCACTTTATTTCTTGTTTTCTTTTCTTCTTCCCTCCCTCTCAATCTCTTTATTATTCTCTCCTTCGCTCTCTCTTTCCTTCTCAGTTTTTTTCTCTCTCTCTCATTCTCCCTTTCATTCTGTCTGTTTTTTCCTCTTAAACTCCATTACCAGGACACGGACACACACACACACACACACACACAGATTGACTCACTATTGGAACTCACTATTGTGTTCCCGACTTCTCTGTCTGAACCCTGCTAGTTTGTCAGCCCCGTATTGAGCCAAACACACCACAAACCACTCTGGTTTCCACATACTGTACAACAGGGCGAGTAAATTCCCCGACTTCATTTTAACAGGTAGTTCTCCAGCGTCAAGGGGTCGATACTGTACCTTCTCAAGTCATGTGTTATTTCACGAGGAATGTTTTAGTAGCTTGTATTTACAGCATACTACATTCAGTCACGTTGCAGTTGCACTGGTAAAAAACCAACAACTCTAAGAATCCCCTTTAGGGTAGGGCACCGTCCCTTTATTGAGCCTTTATTTATCCAGGTTAGTCTCATTGAGATCAAATCTCTTTTGATGACCGCTCTACAATGACCTCTTCCCTCCTCCCTCCTCCCCCTCCTCCTCTCCGTCCCCCTCCTCCCTCCTCAGATGTCGGCCATGGAGAACATGACAGAGAAGCTGGAGAGCTTTGGCGCTCTCAAACTGGACGGACCGCCCAACTCGCTGCAGCACTCGGCCCACCCGCTCTTCAACTTCCGCTCGCCGCCCCCCTCCCTCTCCGACGCCATCCTCCGCAAAGGGAAGGAGCGCTACACCTGCAGGTGAGGCCCCCCCGGCTCGACAACGTCCCCCCCCCCCCTCCCTCTCCACAACCCCTGTTATCCAATCCTTTACCAACAAAAGGAAAAGAAAACAAAAGCCCCTTTTTGATAGTGATCACTCGTATAGGATAACATTGTATCATAATCGAATCATGCTGTGTACTGACTGTTTTTTTTTCCTGCTTTTCTTTCTTTCTCTCTCTCTCTCTCACTCTCTCTCTCTCCATCATTATAGGTACTGTGGGAAGATTTTCCCTCGGTCGGCTAACCTCACTAGGCACTTACGGACACATACAGGGGAGCAGCCCTACAGGTAAGCCTCTACCCCCCCCCCCCCCCTCTCTCTCTCTGTTTTCTCTCCCTCTCTCTCTCTATCATCCCTCCATCCTTCTGACAGAGTCTACTCCTCCACCAGTTCATCCAACACAAACATCCCTCGCTGACATCACGACCAGCCCACCTGATTTATTCTGTTTCATTTGGACCCAGGCACCACAAATACACTCATGCCTCACACACACACACACACACACACACACACACACACACCAAATCAAATGTGCTGATTCCGCCCTACACACAGCGAGTGATATATTGATATAGTATATACATATTTACGCTCTCAAAACGTGACGAATGGAGGGTCCATGGTACTTGAGTAGAGAGAGAGAGAGAGAGCAAGAAAGCGAGAGAAGGAGAGAAAGAGAAGGAAGATTGATGCAGTCTGCCCAGATGTTGTGGCGGTGGTGGTGGGGTGGGATAGGGTAGGGTAGTGGTGGGGGGGAACAGTCCTGCACAATGTAGGTTTGTAATGGTGCCCTGGAGAGCTCCGAGCTCTGTTTATAGAGCCAGCTAATTATCAGTGTTTTGGCTCCCGCCCAGCCTCTCTCTCTCTCTCTCTCTTTCTCTGTGATGATGGTCGAAGGCTCAGACTGACTTTGATTTGCAGGTCTCAGAGCCTTCCTACCAGAGAGGAGTGTGTGTGTGTGTGTGTGGGGGGGGGGGTTTAGCTAAGGGCAGTTTCAGCAGCAAACCCCTTACATATAGACCCTGCAACCTTTGTTACTGACCTCTCAGCCTAGCTCACTGGGAACACATGGTCTAGCTAAAGAATGTCCTCGTTCTGCTGCCCTGCCACTCAGAGAGCCACAGGAGATTAACCTGAGACTGAGAATATTGGCAGTAAAGTTTTATTTGTCGAGAGGACTACGCCGTTTCTTTCAAATCCGCCCCGTAGTATTTTCTCCTAATATGTCTGCTCATATAAGGTTTGACCTGAGGGCACAGTCTGAGAGCTACAGTGCCAATTCTACAGTATACACACACACACACACACACACACACACACACACACACACACACACACACACACACACACACACACACACACACACACACACACACAGTCTCGGGGGATCGAGTCCCTGCATGGCTGGCCCAGTCCTAACAATCTACTGATTAGCTCATTTAGAAACAATTTACCCTAACAAATAGCAGACATCATCATTATCTCTGCCACTTTTCAGGCAAATAAGACCAAAGTGCCACAGAGAGGGAGGGAGAGAAAGAGGGAGGGTGGGAGAGAGAGAGAGAGAGAGAGAGACTCCTAGCCAAGGACTTCATGCTTCATTGTAGTAGGCCATTTGCCTGGCTGAGATGCTATCAGACGGTTGCTTTCTGCTCTGAAATTGGCCCACTTTAGCCTGACCACTGAAAGACCCCATTCAGCTGGTAACGCTTCATGTCCTGCCCCCCTTGTAACATCCAGGCTGGCGGGCAGAAGAAGTAAAAGAAAAAGATGGAAAAAATTAAGACGATGAAGTAATTTCAGGTCCCCTCGGACACAAATAAAAATAAACATGAAAAAAATGAAAATCCAAAAAGGGTAGCCGATGAAAAATACGTTTTGGCACTCGACCAATCTACGTCAAACGTGACGCGCCAAGTCTGGACATTAGTGAGTTTGTGAACACGCGCGCACAAACACACACACACATACACACACAAACGGTAAAAACATGAAAAGACCCCTGCATCTTGATTCCAGCGCTTGATGACGAGCGATTTTCCCAAAGCAATTAGCTTTGAATGGCTGCTTTGCAGCAGTGGGGGCTTGCTGTCTGGGGTTAGTGAGGGTCAGCCTGTACAAGTTCTGCAGGCCATGCAGGCCCACCCAACAAAGAGCCAGTGTCAGCAGGCGGGGGGGGGGGGGGGGGGGGCTCTGACAAGGCCTGGCCACTGTTTGTTTATGGGCAGGTTAAATGGATGTTGTCCGGATGAGTCTGGATGGTGTGTGTGTGTCTGTGTCTGTGTGAGTGTGTGTGTGTGTGTGTGTGTGCGTACGTGTGTGTGTGCGTATGTGTGTCAGAACACAGTCTAGCCGTAGAGATGCGTTTAGCCTTCGTTTAGAATTCTGATTCGACACCTATCCCCCCCTACTCCCTAGGAACTGTAGATCTGACAATGGAAATGACAATGGAACTAACTCTAATCATATCCAGGCCTCTCAGATCGAACACAAGGCTATTTGACACATCAGGTTCGTTTGTCGTTTAATACCTGATGCAAGTTCATCTAATGAATAGTAAAATACAGCAATTCTCACAGAGAATAGACATTAGACAAATAAAGAAAAGTTTGAAAACTGAGGAACAAGCTACCCACAATCCCCTTGGTGGTGGAAACAACCTCCTGTCCTGCCTCAGAAACCCGTAATGCAGGATGAAGGACAACATTTCTACATTTCTGAGCTGACAAAATTGATCTTTTCCATACATTCCCCCCTGTTTCACATTTCTAAGCCCCAGATGTTTCAGTGAAGTATTTCTTTTTGAAAGCTCCCTCAAATCAGTACCATGCCCTACCTGCCTGTTTGTTTCGCTGGTTGCCATGGAGACCCGGGTTGCCTTTCCTCCAGATTCTCCCCCAGAGAGAGAGAGTGTGAGTGATCCACAATCAGAGCATTGTTGAGTTGCCTGGGCCGCTTTCTCAGGGCGAAAGGGACTCCCACTCTGACCGCAATTACATGTCTCGGCCACACGGTGGCACCATTGCTAGTCATATGCCCCACAGTCGTGTGTGACATTTGTGACCATTTTGGTGACGGCCTGAAAATCCCAGTTTCTATGCCTCTGTTGGTATTCCGACCACTCATTCACCTATGTTTTATACCGTTGTGTAGTCAGAAGAACATCATGAATTGCTGCTTTTTTCACTGGAATTTTTCGGACCTTCTGATTAGGATACACACACACATCGACACACAGACACACACACCTCCGTTCTCTCCCACCACGCCGGCCAGGGAAAACAAGCCGGAGGGGTCATAAAATGGGGCACTGTTTAGTAAAGCTGGCTCCCATTTCTCCCCTTGGAGACCCTCTCTGAATTCTTTGTGTGAGTCAGAGCAGCAATGACAAATGTGCTGGTGAAGAAAGCCCCCTAGATGAACAGTAATGTGCCCTCAGTGTTTAGACTGAGGACTTCTGGGTCTGCTGATTACACCATGGAACAGGGCACTCATTTAGAGACCAGACTCCCTCTCTCTCACACTCTCCTTTTGCTTCCCCCTCTCTCTCTCTCTCTCTCTCTCCCTGTCTCGCGACCTCCCTCTCTCTTTCTCTCTCTGCCTCGCGACCTCCCTCTCTCTTTCTCTCCCTGTCTCGCGACCTCCCTCTCTCTTTCTCTCTCTGCCTCGCGACCTCCCTCTCTCTTCTCACTTCCCAATGCCCCTCTCGTCCTCTCCCTCTCTACCTCCGCCCCTCTCTCACATGGTTCTTTCTCACTCTCTCCTTCCCTCCCTCTCTCTCTCTCTCTCTTTCTCTCTCTCTCTCCCATCCAGGTGTAAATACTGTGACCGCTCGTTCAGCATCTCGTCCAACCTCCAGCGGCACGTGCGTAACATCCACAACAAGGAGAAGCCCTTTAAGTGTCACCTGTGCAACCGCTGCTTCGGCCAGCAGACCAACCTGGACCGTCACCTGAAGAAGCACGAGCACGAGAACCTCCCCGGTGGGTACACACACACACCTCACACACACACACACCTTCCTACTGTACCCACCGGCCAATGGAACGTGATCCGACCTTCCCCACCAGCCAATGAAACCTGACCCAACCTGACCCAACTCCACTCAAACCATGCCCACGACTTGTAGTCCCGTTCAGAGCCATAGATAAGGGCTGGGTTCCATGATGCGTTCTTGCGCTCTATCTAGAGCGGATACAAAGTGCAGTGTACGCTCTAGATAGAGTTGCAAGAACGCATTTTGGACCGCAGCCACGGTTTGACAAACTGAAAAGCGAGTAGAACATTACAGCGTGTTTCACATTGCTAATATAACCATGTGATTCACCGGGCGTACAGTCTTTTGGGTTGTTCAACGTTAAATAGTAACCAGTGGTTCAGTCGTGTCATGTCGTTCGCTAGCTCAGGCCGTAAGAGGCATGTTCAGCAGTCAGCGCTTGCTGACGGGTGTGAGTGTATTTCGGATGATAACATTCATATTGACACCATTCAGAGACATTTGAGGTATATTTCCTGCCGTTGATGATGGCTGTACAGTGTATCGTGTGACTGATGGTGGTGTGTGTGTGTGTGTGTGTGTGTGTGTGTGTGTGTGTGTTCTCAACAGTGAGCCAACACTCTGGGATGCTCTCCAACCTGGGAACAAACATCTCGTCCCCCAACTCCGAGCCAGACAATCATGCACTTTTAGACGAGAAGGAAGACTCCTACTTCTCAGAGATCCGAAACTTCATTTCCAACAGCAAGCAGAACCAGGCGTCCAGCTCCACGGATAAAAGGTACGGATCCTGTGCATTCTCACTCACACACACGCACACACACACACGCAGGCAGACACAGACACACACTTTAATGCATATACCAAACCAATTCAAAAGACACAGGCATTGCAGAACACCTATACAAGTACACTACATAGCCCCCCTCTGCTCGTGGGAGAGCGTTCTCAACGACTCATTTCATCTCCACCCAGGGCTGCTTCACTCAGTCAGGGCCAGAACCATGCTAGTGCCTCCCCGTCCCTCCCTTCCACAAACACAAAACCCCTTTACGGTCTGGATTAAACCCTCAGTAGAAGCCTACAGACAGTAGTAGTCCAGGGCTGAGTCGAGGTTCCAAAGCAGTGGGCGATGGTTGGGATGTCTACTGGCTCTGACAGAGGAAATATGGGCGCTGTCTTCTCAAATAAGCATAAGGGCGGACATTTTGGATTCTTTGGACGACATGTAATGGCACCTCCTTGCCTTGATTTCAGCCTCCCGTCTTCCTGCCAGCAAAAGAGGCTGTTTCTCTCCTACGCTGTCTCCGTCTGTCAGTCTGTTTCCTCCGTCTATGAATCTCTCTCTCTCTCTCTCTTTCTTTTCGACTCTCTCTCCCTCTGTCACTCTGTCTCTCTCTGCCTACCCCCCCCTCCTTCTCTCCATCTCTCCTTCCCCTCTCTTGTCAGGAGGCATAATAGCCAACAGACTCAGGGGGTAATTTAGCTCTTTGCCATCTGGGATCAAAAGTGTGTCTCATCCAGAACAAGTCAGCTTGGCATTTTAATATCTGTAATTCAAAATAAGTGTTCTGCTTTCTGTCCAACCACAGACACACACCCACCCATCCACCCACAGACACACACACACCCACTTTGAGAAAAGCCCCCCCGTGTATACGGGTATCTGTGTGTCGCTCATGTGTCTTCCTGCCACAAATCCCCCCCCCCCCCCCCCCCCCACAAGTGTTTGTAAACAAAGTCAGTCAAGTCAGTCACAGTCAGTCAAAATAAATGTTGTGTTGTCCCATCGTCTGGGAACTCTGTCTAGGCTGCCGGGTGGGAAGATGAGGGTTGGGGGAGTGTGTGTGTGTGTGGGGGGGGGAGGTTTGTGTGTGTGTGTGGGGGGGGGGGGATATAGAGCTGCACCAGGCGTTTCCTGTGCTGGAGAGCTGTGCAGAGCGCCTCTTCTGGCCCCTAACACAGAAACCCCGGCCGGCTGGGGCTGTAGCTGTAGCTGGGGCTGGGGGTAGGCTGGCAGAACGGGCCCTGAGGGAGACTCAAGTTGAGCCATTTATCTGGGAGATACACTGATGGAGCTCTCCCACCCCCACCCCCATCCCGCTAACACAAACACCCAGCTGACGTGTTTAGACTAAATGACAGAACCCAGGGCCCTGTGTGTCAGAGCCCAGCTTGTCTCCTCACACACGCATGGACATTCTCCCCTTCCACCAGCACCCGGCAATTTGATTATGGGGATATTTAATCTAGATTGAAAGAGGAGAACAAGCGAGGGTTATTTCCCCCCCCCCCCCCCCCCATTCCAAACGTACCCCCCACCCACTGTGTGACCCAATCCCCGTCCGCGTACCCTCCCCAAGCGCTATCCCGTCTGATTTGATAAATGTCCGACCCTGCCCGTTTTTCTCTGTGGCAAAACTTCTGGAAGGGTAAACCCCCCCCCCCACACACACACACACAGCTTCATGGCTCATGATGTCATTTCCTCGGGGGGGGGGGGGTGGGCTGGAAAATGTGAAGGCAGCAGGTTATAATGGTTGTGTGCTGATAGCCTGTTTGCAGAGCACTCCAGTGCACTCCTTCACTCACACACACTGCCTCCATAATTGGGCTTGACCCCTCTTTCCTTTGCTTCCCAGGAATTAGCCAATTAATCATTCCCGCTCGTTTCCTTTGAAATGTCCGCTCGCCGATTGTCAGCACGCATGTTTGTTTGCTTGGACAGTGGAGTTCGGGCTCTGCGCGTTGTCAACGCAACTCCCTGGCAGCTTATTTATTGCTCCATCTCTGTGCACGATGATTCATCGCTTCGAGCGGACGGATGACAGGTGATGATGCCTGGCCAACTCAGACTAGGCTTGAAGCTAGTCCGCCTTTACATGAAAAGTATGATTAGGACATCGGACGCATTCCGAATAGTCTATAGGCTTCCTTTCCTCGTCTCCTATCCTCTGGGAATCTTTTCTCACCTGTCCACGTTACGGAGGCACACTCGATGACCTCACTGACCACCACCAAATACCCTTTCCTGTTGACATTTTTTTTGTTAAAGATTTATTTTTCACAGTTTAGTATTGATTGGGTAAAGTCTTTGTGTGTGGGTGAGGGGGGGGGGGGGCATTGCTGTGCAAAAGCGAAATTCTGACCCTTGACCTCTTGATTCCCCACCTCTCAGGTCAGACCTTGCGGAGGAGGAACGCCCGTCAAGCCACAGCCTGTCCAACTCCAAGCTGGGGGGTGGCAGGCTGGAGGAGGAGGAGGAGGAGGAGGCGGAGGGAGACGATGAAGAGGAGGAGGAAGGCAGCCTGACGGAGAAGTCTCAAGACGAGGCGCCCGAGTCCCCCTCCCCGGCTGTCGCCATGGCGTCAGGGGTGTACGAGGAGGAGGAGGAGGAAGAGGAGGAGCCGGAGGCCACGCCACTGGCTATGAGCTACGAACACACCCGCAGGTGAGCCCTGGCTGCACACACACACACACACACACTCAGTCTTAGCAGCCACAGTCACACCACAGAGCTATGCCTATACATTATGTCAAATACCTTCAAACACTTGAGCTGCACTGGACTGGTACAATGGATCCAATCGAACGGTTTCAAAAGCATACCTCAAGTATTTGACCCAGGTCTGCACCACACCCCCCACGCACACAAACACACCCAATCACAGCCCCACCTACACAAACGTATCCTCCACCCACTCACACCTCTGTCTCCTCCCATTCCAACTAACACGACTAATACAGGTCTGATCTTTCACGCGTGGAAGAATGTAAATGACCTCAACATCACTCTGATGTCCCATTCCATCTCCATCTTTCCGTCTTGTCTTGTCTGTCTGTCTGTATTGCCTGTCTTGTCTTGTCTTGTCTCATTAAGAGTCTCAGGCCGTTCATCTTCTGCGTCCAATGATGAAGCCTTTTGGCATCGACTTTCATTTTAGGCTTACCCAGTCCAGAGATAGCCATGGCATCCAAAAGAGAGGCATGCAATGATGCATGGCTTCAGTGTTGATGGTGAAATCTGTTTTTTTTGTGATCACTTGGACGAGGACTACATCGCTACATTGCAGCCAGTGAGTCAGCCAGTGAGTCAGTGATATACTCTGACGTGTAGATAGAAAACAGATTAAAACAAAACAGCACTCAGTCCTGGTCTGTTCTTTGTACAAGGGTACAGATGCAGAGTCCGATACTGTACCCCCCTCCATACAAATGTCCCCAAGGGGATTCCATAGACAAAATAAGTCAAAAGCCATCTGTCCCGTCAATCCGTTCCATTCATCTCTCCGTCTGTCCATCCGTCCGTCCTTCCGTCCCCCATGCATGATGTGCCACCATAGTCCCTTCAGTCCAGGTGCCAGAGGCAGTGTTTGGTTGGGCTAACATGAGGTCAACTCCCCTCCCTTCCTTCTTTCCTTCCCTCAACCCTCCCTTCCTTCTTCTCATCTTTCCTTCCCCTCTATCATTCCCTCCCTCCTCCTATCCCTCCTTATCCCTTTCTTTACCTCCTCCTATCCCTCCTTATCCCTTTCTTTACCTCCTCCTATCCCTCCTTATCCCTTTCTTTACCTCCTCCTATCCCCTCTTCTTTCCGTCCCTCCCTCTTCTCATCTCTCCTTCCCCTCCATCGTTTTTCTCCCTCATCCTATCCCTCCCTCCCCTGGTTGCCTCCCCCCCCCACCCCCACCCCTCCCCCGGTGCAGGTGTATAGAGGAGGATGGCCCCCTGTTAGACCTGGAGGGCCTGCCCAGCTTCCCCAAGGGCCTGGACACACTGCAAAAGGCCGGCAGCGATGAGCCCTTTGACGTTAAAGACATATTTAACACCTCGCTAGAGTCTGAGGCGTTGAAAGAGACGCTGTACAGGCAGGCTAAAACCCAGGTAGGTTCCTCCACTTCCTGAGTACGGATATCCGCAGAGAAAAAAAGGGAGGGAAAAAAAAAGAAGAGCTTTTTGAGACGTAAAAACAACAACAACTAGAGTTGGTTAGACTCCCTCTGTGTGAAAAAGAGGATAAGACGCTCAACTTTTTTTCTAGTTGTGGACATTTGTGTACAGGGGTTCAAATGGAGTTTTTGAGATGAAAGGCCCGCTCTGGTGGCCTCATCCCCTTGTAGTCATGACGGTCTCCCCTCACTTACCTACTAACTGATATATTAACTCTTCCCCTTGTTGTGTGAATCTTACATTTACTGCAACAGCTAAAATTGAACCATGTCAAACTGTTCCGGTTTCAAAACCGATCACCTCTGGTTTCTTGCATGCTCAGACATGCAGACGTATTACAGTGTACCTGTACATGTACATGTATTACAGTGCTCTTGGTTTGATCAAAGTAAAGAGGGAGCCTCTGAATTTGTTCCTGACTCATGGTCCCATCTTTGTTGTTTCTCTCTCTCTCTCTCTCCTCCAGGCTTATGCAATGATGCTGTCTCTGTCGGAGAACAACCCTTTGCACGCGTCCTCCCAGAACTCTCTGGATGCTTGGCTGGGCATGGGAGGGGGCTCATCAGAGACAAGCAGCTTTCACCCGCTCAACCACATCTAAGGGAGAAAGAAAAAGAGAGAGAAGGAGGAGGAGGAGGATGAGGATGGGGGGGGGCAGTAGTATCACAATGAATAGAAACAGAGACAAGAGAGGAAGAGAGACAGAGAGAGGGAGGCTATGGAGGAGAATTCAACATCACACACCCCTCGAGCCTGAGAGGAGGGGACTCGTGCGTGTGTGTGTGTGTGTGTGTGAGAGAGGGGCCCCTCAGACAGACATTCACAGAGAGGTTGCACCACTCAGCCCCTGTAGGTGTGAAGGACATGGACACATCCCAGCCACAGCTGAAGCATCCCAGTCCCACTCACTCACTCACTCACTCTCATAGAAGCCCTACACAGAGACGGTCAAGTACGAGTGTGCCACTGAGAAAGTCTATCTACACAGTCTACTACCAACAATGTCCCATTAGCAGCATAGTAGATATGGAACATAATGCTCTGAATGTCCACTTGGGGGCACTATTGTGCTCTTCACCGGCTAGGAGGAGCACCAGTGGCAATATAGTGGGGGTACCCTACTACGAGTCTATCTTCCCTCCAAGAACCCCTTCATTGTGTCCAAGGCCTTCACTCTCTTTGTTCCTCTTTTCAACTATAACCACAGAATCAATGAAACCACAATACTAAATGTTACTATAGGAAATTACACTCTGGGTTTTTGTTTAGAAAGAAAGTACCATACAATGTATAGAGCTTTGAGTGATAATGATGTCATGGTAAATGATCCCCCCCCCCCAACATATAATGTGCATTGCAGAGGGCAAAGTCTCAACTTCAAAAGTTATCCAGTTTGATCAAGTAACATGGTGAACAAAAGGTTTAATCATCATCCATTGGATAGAATAGGAGAAACGCATCTTCCTCCTCAGTTGTTAATTTGTTATTTGTTATCATTATTTTCCATTTGATGTTTTATTTTTTTGCTCTTTGATAAAACAGTATTGTCTCTTTTTAGGCACTTCAGTGCTAAAATGTTAATATAATTATTTAGTGAAGGACCAAAATTGTATGATATTGTTGTATGATGTACAAAATAACCTGGACGTTCATAGCAAGAGTGGTATGTGCCAAATGACCCATAGAAAATGTTTTGTTCTCTGACAATCATTTCTTTTTCAAGGGGTTTGCATTGCTGTCATAGTTGTTTTGTTGTTGATGTTATTACCTTCTTATATATTTGATTTAAAGAGTGTGTGTATTCTATTTATTTTTAGTTGTTTTGTCATGATTGGAGAAAAGTGACAAATGAAAAAGAAAAAAAAAAAAGTCCTTTTATCCCTCTTTACTCGTTGCTGAAGGAATGAAGGTGCATCGGAACTTGATTTGAGATTCTAAATCTCTTGTTTTGATGCCTTTTTGTGTAAAGACTGGTGTGCCAAATTTGAGAGAACCCATGAAATCAGCTGTTTTATTTATAGTGACACGGTAGCTATAGCTAATTTAGATCATGTTTTTGCAATGTTGTGTCTCTCGTGAAGTTTGGTTTGTCTCTCTTCAGTTCAACCATTTCAACCTGTATGCTGAGTGTTTTGTGTTAAAGAGGGTTGAAGTCTTACGGTGACCATTTTGGGACCGCCTTCACTATGAATGTCAGGTGACTTGAACGCCAGGGCATTGAATTGTCATGATTGATCGCAGGTTTAGTCGGCAAATCAATTTCACTTTCCTCTAGAGCAAATCCCATTTGATTTGATACCGTTAGCTCGATCCCAATTGCAACAATTCTATGGATGAATTCAATGAATAGTTTCAAATGTGACCATTTTGCTTAAGAAGATATATGAGTTAGAATGCTCAGTCATACAGTACATCAATTGGACCATACAGTGTCCACCTACTGTTCATCATCCCATCCCATCTACATTAGATGAAGCAGCCATGCTCTGTACAGGAACTGGGTCTGTGAGTGCTGACTCAAGTCAATTCAACAAGACCCTTAGGGCTCAGACAACTGGCAGTCATTTAGTACAGAGTAGAGTTCCTTCCTCAAAAACATAGAGCCACTGGTCAAAACTTTCAGTATCAGGGACCCAAAGGTTAAATCCCTAACTTCAACCATGTCTAAGTGTCTGCAAGGGGGACCAGAACACATTTACTGTACTGTGACAAAACAGAAATTCACATCACGAGGAGGCTATGTGAACTGGTGTCACCAATCTGATCCTTACTAACAGCTCCACCATAAGTGTTTGGTGAGACAGGAGGTTTGACCCGTTGCAAATACTTTTAGTCATGTATTCATGCCCTCTACTTTGGATAATCACCTGCCATCAAATCATATTGGGGGAATTCATTCCAAATAGGATGCAAATGAAGAGATGGCACTTAACAAGGCATGGGCATTTAGGTCACTGTAGGCTGCATATGGGCCCATATACTGTATCATACTCATGTTCTGTTGTCTTGATCCTGCCTTAACAGGGCTTGACAGAATAGGTTCAGACCAGCACTTTAAAGCATGGATCCAAACATCAAACTGGTCAGGAATCGGTCTCTGTAATTCTAGAGAGCAAATTGGAATTTTCATGAATGATTTAACTCAGAATAGATCGGATGATCAGGCCACACTCAAATGACTTTGAGAAGAAAAAAAAAAATCAATAACTGAAGCACTGTAATTGTTCTTTTTAGACAGCAGGTGGCAGGATGATTCTAGTTTTGCTGCATTACTTCATGTCTGATGACAGAGGTCTCTTCTTTACTACACTAAATGGGGATTCACGGTTAACACATTGTTTTGCAATACATTATTATTGAATGCAAAGACTGGGGTTACTAAATATTTAGGTATACTATATATGGAGTAATTCATGTCATGTACTACTGTAATAAGTGTGCGCTGTTGGTTGTAGAACAATGGGTCCATATTGAGGTGTAAGATCACATTGCCAGCTGTTTAGAGAATCTGGCAAATGGTCACAAACTGATAACTTCAGAATATGGTTGCTGTTCTTTCCCCACTGTTACAGGATAAAGTAAAATAATATGGTTTCTTTTTAACTGTATAGTATTTTAAAATAAATAATGTTCGATATGTCTGAAAAATTCATTGAAAAAATATGGGTTCAAATGGATGGTGCTCGTTTCATTTGAATCTGAGTTGTATATCGCCTCTGTTATGTTAAAAAAAGAAAAGAAAAAAAAAAGATATTGTGCATGACGTGTTTAGCGGTCATAATGATGTTCATTTGTGAAATGTGTATCTTAAATTTAAAAAATTAAATAAAAAAAATAATGAATCCGTAGATGCACTTATTGTACATGTGGTTAGGTTAGTAGGTTTGACTTCAAGTCCTTGACTGCCTTACAAATGTATGGGGCAGGTGGTTCTGAAATAAATACAAAAAGCTTGTGGGAGAGACGTAATGAAAAAAATGAAAGGATTGTAGAATAATATTGAACAATTCTGAAATTGCAGTTCCTTTGATGCTTGTGATTATTGAAGATGTACTTTAGAGAAATTTCATGGAAAAGATATGATTCTGATGTTAATTCTGTAGAATAGAAATGTATACCAAATGTAATCTTTCCAATGCTATGAAGAATTTATACATGAAATTGATATGCAATAAAACCTGTGTGCTTTTTATATGTAATGTCCCCTTGCATTTGTTGTGTACAGAAAATGACACCAAAAATACTGCAAATGATAACCTCAGTGGACCTCAACTCACTATGTATATCTGCATTACACCAGAATAGAATGCTGATCCAGACTAATAACGACATGTATTAATGATTATTGTCATCAGGTGTATTGATCAAAATGTCTCCCCTCAACACTGTCAACACTAAATTTACCAGTGGATCAAAACCAACACCAATCTTATTGTCTCCAGTCATTCCCCATACTCCCTGGCCTCACTCCAAGGTAGGAGTTTCCTGCCTGGCTCAGTAGACGTTCTTTTATGGAGCCTATAACCAAACACAACCCCATTTGATCACATTCTGTTTATTAGGTCTCGCACTTTCACTTTACTGTATATGACTTTGAAATAATTTCAAATACATTCCAAAACTATTATTAACCCTTAGATACCCAGTTTTCCTTGGATGGAAACTAGGCAGTGATAAGAACTGCCCAAGAAGACCCCAAATGATACATTTCCCTGTGGCTCCTTTAATACTACAAAACAATCTTAATTTATCAAACCTTACATTTGAACAAACCTTTAGATGTTTTTCATGTCACATTGCTACAGGCACTCCTCTTGTTGGTACCACTTCAATTAATCACAAATCATGATCAATTATTGCAGTTTTGGTATATCAAAGGGTGAAAATATCATACTTAACTGTCCGAGGTTGAATGTGAACAACAAAGGTGCTCTGAAATTGGTTTAAGTCACAATTGTAAATGATTGATGTCGGCATAAATGTACATGAGTATGCTACCATATAAACAAATATCGAAATATTGAATTATGAAGATATTGAAGGGGGTAACCAACTATGAAAGCCCCTCTTAACTGTATAACATGATTTTTCGTCATGTGTCATGATATGACATCAAAGCATACACTGTGATAAATCCTCTGATCCAGCAGAAAGGTAAAAAAAAATATATATAATAATAATAATAAAATACAAAGTCTCCCACAAATATTCAACATTTTAACATCTTGGTTCTTTGTCATGATAGGCGAACATTTTCATTGTCAAACGGGTTAACCATTTAAAATGTGATCAAATAATTTAAAGTCAAACAACATTTTATCTTTTATTATAAAACAAGGAGCATATATATACATTTCATATATACATTTCCCAAAAACTGCTCCAAAATGTTTTCAAATGAGTGTTACAGGGACTGTCATCGTGTCATCACTGTCAGCACGTTATGTGATTTGCAGGTAAACAGAAATGGAGACAAGCTAATGTGCAGTGACAGACATACTGAGGGGCAGTTTAAGAACACTTAGAGTAAGTACATTGCACATTCACTCACTCCAAGTTCTCAATTTGAATAGATGGACTACTTACACCACTAGAGGCTATACAGAGGCTATTATTGATGCATTTTACTTAAGAGATACAGTATGTCTTATTAGCTAGCTAGCCAATTAGCTAGTATTGTTAGATTAACCGTATCAACTGTAAATGAACACTGATTGGATATTCATACAACTGTCTTGATAATGTTTCATGTTTGTTCAATGAAATTACAACATTGTAGCGAATATTCAATCATGATGCAGAAACTTCCACTCCCTGTCCCTAGTTGCCGATGTAATCTGACAGTGTTGGGGGATGGTGTTGTGGGGAAAAAAACCTAGCTAGTTATCTATTGTTTAATTCGGTTTAGTGCTTCTAGTTTTTAGAGGCTCTAGCGGTAGCGAACGGTGTGTCCAAGTAACGTTATTTAGCGAGCTAGTTACAGTCGGTCGACTTGAGTTAAGGCGGTGCTGTTTGGTACAGCGTTAGCGGGACAGCTAACTTAGATACTATTAGCTAGGTGGGTAGCTAGCTGCTAACTTGGCTATCGTGTGTGAACAGGATTCCAAACGCGTCGGGAATGCTAGAAATATGTACGTCATACGGCATAAATGTGTGCACCTGGATTTTCTTGACATTGGGAATGATAGATTCAAGCTTATTATTCAAAAATGTATCTGTTCACTCACGCATTACAATTCAATGATAATTCTACTCAATACTTATACTTTGCTGGTGTGATCTAATGATTGGGAATACAGTAATCAACCATTGATAATACTTATTTTTTTAATGAACTCTTATCACAAATAATTGAATATACACTACATCGCCAACAGTATGTAGACACCCCTTCTAATTAGTGGGTTCGGCTATTTCAACCACACCCATTGCTAACAGGTGCATAAAATCAAGCATACAGCCATGCAATCTCCACAGACAAACATTGGCAGTGGAATGGGTCATACTGAAGAGCTCAGTGGCTTTCAACATGGCACCGAGTGCTGAAGCACATAGCGTGTAGAAATCGCCAGTCCTCGGTTGCAACACTTACCACTGAGTTCCAAACTGCCTCTGAAAGCAACGTCAGCACAACAACTGTTCGCCGGGAGCTTCATGAAATGGATTTCCGTGGCTGAGCAGCTGCACACAAGCCTAACATTACCATGCGCAATACCAAGCGGTGGCTGGAGTGGTGTAAAGCAGACCGCCATTGGACTCTGGAGCAGTGCAAACACATTCTCTGGAGTGATGAATCACACTTCACTATCTGGCATCTGACGGACAAATCTGGGTTTGGCGGATGCCAGGAGAACAGTTTGGTGGAGGTAGAGGAGGAATAATGGTCTGGGGCTGTTTTTCATGGTTTGGTCTAGGCCCCTTAGTTCCAGTGAAGGGAAATCGTAATGTTACAGCATACAATGACATTCTAGTGAATTGTATGCTTCCAACTTTGTGGCAACAGTTTGGGGAAGGCCCTTTCCTGTTTCAGCATGACAATGCCCCCGTGCACAAAGCGAGGTCCATAATGATATAGTTTGCTGAGTTTGGTGTGGAAGAACTTGACTGGCCTGCACAGAGCCTTGACCTCAACCCCATCGAACACCATTGGGATAAATTGGAATGCCGACTGCGAGCCAGGCCTTCATCAGTGCCCTGACCTCATTAATGCTCGTGGCTGAATGGGAGCGAATCCCCGCAGCCATGTTCCAAAATTTAGTGGAAAGCCTTCCCAGAAGAGTGGAGGCTGTTATAGCAGCAAATGGGGGGGGGACCAATTCCATATAAATAGCATGGTTTTGGAATGAGATGTTCAACAAGCACATATGGGTGTGATGTTTGGGTGTCCAAATACTTTTGGCCATGTAGTGTATCTCAGCCTGATTTTCTCTTTATAAAACATCACAAAGAGATCAATGTTTTGCTCATTGTTTTGTTTTTATTTTCATTTTTCTGCTTTTGCATGGATACCTAATTACAATGCAACTATGAAGATGGTGTGGAGTCTCGAAAATCAGAAAAAACCTTCAATAAGATTCTCTGCTCAACACTGTTAGGCAAAGATAAGATGCTGTAATGGGATCATCCGCCCAAGTCTACTATCAGTCCCTGTTACAGTCCATCTTTAGAAAAGCAGTTACAGTATTGGCTGGGTACATAAACTTGTTACACATTGAAGGTTCAGTGTTTGACCCAAGTTGTTATTGTAGATGATTTCTGTATCATTTGTTTTGCTGCTGAAAGGCGAAGGTAAGATGCTGGAAGGGATTTGTTGGAACTCCAGCAATCATCCAAGTTACAATTTCTCTTCATGTCCTTTTTAGCACAGAGACACTTTCCTGAGTCTTTCTGTCATTTTCCTTGCTGCATATAAGGTGTATGTCTTATACTCTCTTCAATGAGCTCTGTAAGTTTCAGTATCACCCCCTCTTCAGTCGTGAACTCAGAGAATCAGATCCTTGCAGGCTATGAAGCAAAAAGATAACATACACAGTAGCATGGTGATGATGCACACAGAGAGGGACAATTTCACAAACAGTTTCAATCCTGCTGTAGTCAGTTTAGTAATAGTTTTGGCTTCTGGAAAATTAAGATACTGTGTGGCTACAGCTTGACATGGTATTTGCCTAGAGAGTGTATGTTCCATTGTGTGCAGATGGCTCAAGCTGTTCTTACACTTGGACAACCCTCTTAAAGCGCAGGCGTCCAGCCACAATCTCTGCCTCCTTTTTGAAGGGCAGGCTTCACAAAACAGGTTAAAGAGCAGGACCCCCAGGGACCAGATGGTGGTCTTATAACCCTGGTACTTCCCATCCAACACCCACTCAGGTGAGAGAACTCAGTGCCTGAGAGAGAGCGATGTCCATTGATATTCAATGTTCCTTTGTTCCTGGTTCAACATACCAGTATCATTGACCTCTGACCAGCAGACGTCCTGTATGGTTTTTCCCTCAGCAGATCCCTGCATCCAAAGTCGATGAGCTTGACACGCAGTGTGTCTGCCTTCACTAACATGTTCTCTGTCTTGACGTCGCGGTGCAGGCAGTGGCGCATGGCCAGAATCACAGAGAGCATGTTGACCCGAGCCAGACACTCGTGCATCTTGCCGCCCATATGCTCCATGTAGTCAAACATGTTCATGCATGGGGTTGGATGCTCCAGAATCAAGATGTACTTCATGGGCTGTTCGAACCGTTCTATCAGCTCCAGCACATACTCACAGGTCGGGGACTGGTACACAGTCTGCATCAGGGCCACCTCTTGTGGCAGCCTGATGATGTTCCAGGCTAAGAGGGGACTGTTTAATAGAGGATTTGAGGGCATAGAAGATCTAGGCCTAACAAAATTACGAATGGAACCATATACTTACGATTGTGAGGTAGTTGTCAGGAATGCTCCTGAGCCTGCCGCTCCCCCCACTGGTCGCCAGAGGCCATCAGGGAACAGCCTCCCTGTGAGTATCCAGTAAAGTTTTACATGTTTTTTTTTTGCAAAGACTGAGTCCTGCCCACTTTCTTTGCTTAGGTATGTCTAATACCACGTTACAATAGTACTCTAAATTATGCTTGTTTATCTACTTGATGGCCACCTGAGGGAAAGAGAGGCATATGATTTGTGTACACCATTGTAATAAACCAAGGACGCTTTGTTTAGTTCTATTCTATTGCTTATAGACAAATAGCTAATGATGCATGGTGAAAACAATAGATAGTGTTGTGGGTGAACAGAAATAAAGGTTGGGGAGATCTAGGCTCTACCCTGCTACTGGCAGCTCTGGTCTCGATGGGAGTGGGTCAATCAGGGTTGCCCTCACTCTGGAGAGTGGTCTGGCTGGGCATGGGCAAGGCTTTTGAGGAGAACTTGACAGCCCCTCTCACTGTTGAGCAAGGCTTTTTTTTCCATCACAGCTGGAGTATAATTTAAGTTTATGCCCCATACTTCACCTGTTGTGAATACTTAATTGTGGTGGTGGAATGTGAACCTGCATTTCCTTGCTCTGCCTGGCCTGGCTTATAGTCGTGGCGAAGGATACCCCTTCCTGTAACTCTGTAGGTACATGTTATAACATTTCAGGGTATGTCAGAATAAGATCTAAATTGTAGCATAAAGGTTACATCAAAACCTTTACAGAGCAAGTAAGCTATGTTTAACAAAGAATCTGCATATTAAAAATAGTCTAATTAGTTGGCTATATCGGTAGCTCTTTTGGAGGGAGTCCAATGTTGGCAACAACATTTTAGAAGGACAGAATAGCCTACTTAGCCTGCTTGTTAATGACTAACAAACTTTACTCCTGTCAAGTGCAGGAAAAACATACAAATAATTTTGGCATGATGGAAGTGTCATCAATGTCGAAATTATGCTTCAGTTACGTTAACTTAGCTAGCCTAGCTACATTGTGTAGTTTGAAGCACTAGGTAACCAGGTAATGTTAGCAAGCTGACTAATTACTGACAGAAATTCGGAATTCAAATAATCTAACTAGCTATAGCTAGCTGTCATAATTTATACTATCACTAAATATTATGCTGTGTAAAACATAAACATGCATTATTGACCCAAATCTCTCGCTAAAAGCTGCAGGGCCACTTACCAATGCACGCTAAGGCTGCTTGGTGCACTGCATATGAGTTGACTCAAAAATATTACGTAGAAGTTCGTCAGGAGTGGTCGTTAACCCACTAGCTAGCTTAGTGGCTAGCTTTTGTGACAAACCTTAGACCCCTCTAAAATGCAGAAACAGCATTTTGGCAAACGATAGCCAAATCAAATCTATAGTTGGCTAGCTAATTAGCTAGCCAACTATAGTTAGCTAACAGTTAGTTAGCTAATAATCACATTCCCCAATGCTTCCCTTGACATTTAAATTATAAATCCTAGCAAGATTACGGCAACACCAGTGTGTTGCAGTGTGAGATCACTGCATGACAAGCCACAAGAGAGATTCATGCAGCAAGATATGGGGGGCAGGGGACAGTGCATGGCCATCATTCAATACAAGTTAGCTAAAAGCTGCAATCGGTTTGCAGGCTTGTAATGCAAGCATGATACATCTGATCGTGTCTATTAATAATGTAGGCCGACTACACAGCAGTCATTGGTATATCACTTAATATAAAGTTGTATACGGTACATGGTTGGCAACCTTTTTTTTTTGGGGGGGGGGGGGGGTTGTCATTTTATAATTTATGCCAGAAAGGCCTGAACGCAAAATCGTCATTTCTATGACTGTTACGACTCTAGATCAAAACTCGTCTACGTCTAGGGGGGTGTAGAGTCGCAACAAAAGGGAGCACACCAAACTTAAACATGCTACAAGCCAACTAAATTTTAAGTATTTATTTGCTCTGGACAAACACAAGACACACGCCAAGGGGAAAAGGGAAGTACGAGCGGTGCCAAAGCAAAGAAATCATAAAGAAAAGTGATCCCCTAAACTAGTGCAATAGTAGGCTATACTATCAAGGCTATGCTATGCTACGCTACAATAGACTAATACATACAGAGGGAGGCACCCACTCCTAACCTGGTGAATTGTAACAGAGGTGAGCCTACGTGATGGAAATGTAAACCCATGGGTCTCTTACCTATTCACTTTACCCCTATGGCGTACAAATAACAAAGAGACAAACTACCTGAAAACAAGATGAGCACTAGAAAAAAGAATAAGTAAACAAAGACTTAAACAACCACTGACTACAACCTAACAAAAGAAAACACGACACAGATGAAGGTGATTCAAACAAACAGTGGAACAGCGAGTCTACAGCTAATACATGAGTACAAAGAAACAGGTCAACTCTCAAAGGGAAGAAACATGCAGTTCTTATGGCAGTGGCAGCAGAGGGCGCAGCTCAGTAAGGACAGTTAAAAGTGCAGTCCAGTGAAAACTGGAAACAACTGGAACAAGGCAGATGAAATTAGCATCCCCTAAGCATGGAAAATCAATTATTGCTGTGTCCTTTGAGCTTTACCTGAATGTAGAAGGACTTGTCCCAAGTCTGAATTGGTCAGGCTTTTTTGGCTGAGTGCAACCTGACATCATACAGTCATTAACATATACCAAAAACCTGTTGATCTCAGTTTTCTAATCCCTCCCATGATTGCCACCACAAAAAAATAGGATTTTCTCCAGGTGGATCAACATGACTTTGGTAGGCGAGCTACTTGTAAACTACATGAGACACATTCAAAATGCCCACTCAGGTTAAAACAAATAAACAAGCAGCTTTGAAAAGAATATTGATTAGTCAGGCCCATATGAACAATTGGAAACTCTGGATAAAAAGGAAATTGATAGCTAGCAGTCCTCATCAATGGTCGATCTGAGGAGAGAAGGATGACGTTTTTAGTGCAGCTGTTATCTAGCTAGTTCACATTAGCTCGGTATAAAGCTAGCAAGCATTTTGTTCACAGAGGTAGAGCTAGAGAGGTAATGTGATAGCTACCTTACTTTGTTTTGGGTGGTTAATATGCAGAAGTCTAGCAGCAGTTGATACCGCAATCGCCTATCATGTGTTCGGTTAACGTTACGTTGATGCAGAATATTCAATGCAATAGTCGACATACTCTGTTGTTTGTTGTTACCTCGGAAAAGTGTGTGGGTACATCTGAGGAACTGGAGTTGGCTGGACTGCCACTTTAACATTGAACATTGCTATCAATCAATGTATTCAATAACTGTGTGCCTTATGATTCCTAAATTATCTGTCCACTGATACAGAAATATAGATGATGCCCCATCTACCTGCCAATCAGTTTTCTGACCAACTCCTGGTACCTGTCATTCATGGCCAGCACATTCTCCTTATTCGACAGAGCGTCCTGTATCCACCACCAGTTTGCCAACCAGGCCCAACGCTACATTAATGTAAATCTACATTAATGTCGCCACGACCACTGTTGACTACATCCTGTATCATTTCACGCGGTGTGCCAAATGTGCACTGGTCAGAGCCAGATGCCTGCTCTCTCAAACCTAAATGCAACCTGGTGCCATCCTTCAGAAACACACCAATTGTGCCATATTTGTGCCCAAATTTACTTATTGCATCAGTGCAGAGAGTTAACTCATTTTCAGTAAGAAGGGCACTCTGAGCATGCTGTAATGAGACCTGCCGTGCCTCCAAAACCAGACAATATGCTTTGGTTGAACTAACCTCCATGGACCCATCTCTTTTGGGTACACCTGGGTTCTTTTTCCTCAGAACTCTCCACCCTACAATACCGTAAAAAAAAAGAAGTAGGTTTTAGTTACGATGATTGTTGTGTAGTTGTTCACGTACTTAGACAAATGTACTTATTGTGACTTATAAGTCACTTTGGAGGGGAAAACGTCTGCTAAATTACTTAAATGTAAAATGTACTCACCAAATCCATGTAAACTTCCCTAACAGCTTCAGAGTACCTACCTATTCAAAAGTTGGGACCCACCCCTGCAGAAACTGATCTAAATCCTCTGTTGCAGCTAAGCGCTCAACCTTCCAAAACTGAACATGCCGATTTAAATTCTCCACCTGCTCTGTCAAAGTACTCGCCTCACTGTTTGACTGTTATTAGCTTATTATCTTTATTACATTCTGTTGTTGTTGTTGTTGATGTTGAGAGCTGCTCTGCCCAAGGCATTTCATTACATTGTGTACTTGTGTTCAATGTATTCACAAATAAACAGAGCTTGAATTTGTTCTGTCTTCCTCTTGTCAAAGTGTGCCTTCATTGTCCGTTTTTTCTTGTCTAATCTAAGTCCCTGGTTACCTTGACCTCTAACTCTGCCATGGCCTTTTTCCAATTCCCTGTTTCTATTGCTAAGTGCTTTAGTTCCCGCTGTGTCCTCTTTATCTTGCTCTCCCTGCGCTTCAACTTTTTACACAGCAATCCTGATGATTGCTGAGACAATCTCTAACAACCTATATCTAATTTCGACTGCAAACCCTGAGTCTTTAGCTCTGCGTGATACAGCTTCAGCCCCTCACTTTCCTATCTCTGTCCAGCTTGTCTCTCTCTGTTTTTGTGGGGATCACGTCCTCCGTGCATTTCCTAATGAAGCTGGTCTGTGTAGTCATTTATGTTGTCGTTTGCTATCCTGAACATCTCCCAGTCCACGTGGTCAAAGCGATCTTGTAGGATGGCATCCCATTGGTCTGACTAGCGGTGTACAGTCCAATAGGTTGGGGGTTCCTTTTTCAGCCTTTGCCTTTCGGCGGGGAGGAGTGGTCTCCACTCTTGCTCTTTCCGTCTCCCTCCATCTCCTTTGTGACATTATCTCTTTCTTCCATCTCCCTCTTCCAACCCTCTTGCTCTTCCTTTCTCAGTTTGCCACTCTGGCCCTCTCTCTCGTGTGCCTGGCCCGTCTCGTTGTCCTCTGTGGGAGTAGGGTGTAGGCTGCGAACGCTGCTGGTCCTGCTGACTCCAACATCAGGGCAGGCTGGGCCTCTTTACACTCCTGTGTATGGTACATACAATCAACACACTACAGGTGCATCCATTCAATATCCTTTTCGTTCTCCTTCTCAATCTTCTCCCTCTCTCGGGGCGGCAGGTAGCCTGGAGGTTAAAGAGGCCGGCCAGCAATCGGACGCTCCAGGAGGGATCTGGATGTGAGCTGGTGACAGGAGGGTTGCTGGCATCATATCCAGGTCCCTACCACCTACCCTACCCCTACCACCTTGAGCAAGGCACTTAACCCCGAATTGCTCCAGGGGCGCTGACTTGGCTGACCCTGTGCCCAGAGCCCAGCGCTCTGTTCTTCCTGGGGGGGTGGGCAAAAAGACCCATTCCAACAATTGATGTGAATTGATTGCCTTTTGAATGCGACTGAGCAATCATTCACTTTCTCAGTGTCTCTATCCAACACTTTCCTCTTCCTCTCCATATCATCTTTAAGACGGTTGACTATCTCGCTCTCCACCGTTTCTCTGTCCTTGTCCACCGTTTCTCTGTCCTTGTCCAGCCTCTCCTTCTCTGCATCGGTGTGCTCCTTCGCCTTATGCAGAAGGTTTTGGGCTTCCTCCACCTCTTTCGCTCTCTCCTCCATCTCCCTTGTCCAACCCTCCTTCTCTTCCTTTCTTTCTTTAGCCACTCTAGCCTTCTCTTTCATATGCCTGGCCCGTCTAGTTGTCCTCTGTGGGAGTGGGGTGTAGGCTGGAAAAGCCGGCGGACCTTCTGCCTCCAATATCAGGGCAGCCTGATCCTCTTTACACTCCTGTGGACATACAGTGAACACACTACAGGTGCAGTCTCGAGAATGTCTCTGAATGTATTTGGCAAGAGGGAACCCTTGTCTTTTCTGAGAATAAAATCATTCAGTTGTCTCCACTCATACTTGCGTATTGTCTATGTTTAGACATCCTAAATGGGGTGATAGGGCAGTTATCAAATACACTAGCATAGTAACACTAAATTTATGTTGTTTCAAAAACTGAGCCTCAAGAATAGGCTATTGTGTTCCCAATTTCCCAAAAAGGGCTCTAGTTTTACAGTAAGTAATTATTGGCCCTTTGTAAAGTTAACTTAGTTCTGTCGATCACGACCTAATAGTGCCAACTATTTTTTGTTATACTTTTGATAGGCTCTACCTGAAAACATCAAATTAACAATTTTTATATTTTTCTGTCAATCATTGTTCTTCGATAGTCCCTTGTTTATAGGTTATTTGCTGCAGTTTTGTCAAGCTAAAAACAGGGAGTTGTCTGGATTTGGTGCTGATCAACCATCAAAATGTTTGATTTAGCAGCCACATTTCTCACATACAAACAAGTGTACAGTAAACATGTTGTCACCCACAAATGTCATCCCTCCTTGTGTGAATTGGTAACAGCTATTCAAACGTATGACTGAAAAGTTAATGGAACGTGTAGTGCTGATTTGATTCATTATCAGTCTTGCTTCTTATAGCTTTGCGTTTACTTGAAGGCAGTTTACGGATTTGAGGTGGGCTGAAAATGTACCTGAGGTTGTAGTACTTATTTGAAAACAGTCAAAAGGTGTGTGTGGTCTGAGGTGCGCTCTCCTCTTTGCACCCTATTATGACGTTTTAAATGATAACCTACTGTATCACTTGAGCCGCACCATCGCAAGATGAATCGTCATGAATCGTCACCTCGATTCAGCTTGACTCCAGTCAGTTCTTTCACAGAGCATCTTCATCTTTTCTTTCTTCTGCTGGGTTTCTACTGTCTCGCTGAGTGGCATGAATTTCACCTCCCAGTTAGCACATCCATAAGTATCCTGAACAACTGCTCTCTGTTCAGCTGGGAGTTCCTCAGTGTCACATTCATCAGACCGATGCTTGCGCTTCCTTATTTTTGGTGTACTAGATATTTTTGGTGTACCAACTCGGACTTGTAATTGTTTGACCAATGAGTGATATCCCAGACCAAGCTGGAGAGGAAAACACTGACAGACTGAGGGCTTCAGCTACTTTTCGCTGTAAAACACAAAACAAATCAATAAAAGGTATTCAGTGATCATGTGCTCTTGATTGTACTCTTACCACAATACATATCTCATACACTGACTGTATGTGGACTGTTCTGAGGTTCATTCTGAAATACATTGTTATATATTTAAAAAATGATATTGTCTATATACACTCACCGGCCACTTTATTAGGTACACCTTGCTAGTACTGGGTTGGACCCCCGTTTGCCTTCAGAACTGCCTTAATTCTTTGTGGCATAGATTCAACAAGGTGCTGGAAACATTCCTCAGAGATTTTGGTCCATATTGACATGATAGCATCATTGCTGCACATCCATGATGCGAATCTCCCGTTCCACCACATCCCAAATGTGCTCTATTGGATTGAGATCTGGTGACTGTGGAGGCCATTGGAATACAGTGAACTCATTGTCATGTTCAAGAAACCAGCTTGAGATGATTTGAGCTTTGTGACATGGCGCTTTATCCTGCTGGAAGTAGCCATCAGAAGATGGGTACACTGTGGTCATAAAGGGATGGACATGGTCAGCAACAATACTCAGGTAGACTGTGGCGTTTAAACAATGCTCAATTGGTACTAAGGGGCCCAAAGTGTGCCAAGAAAATATCCCCCACACCACCACCACCAGCCTGAACCGTTGATACAAGGCAGGATGGATCCATGCTTTCATGTTGTTTACGCCAAATTCTGACCCTACCATCTGAATGTCGCAGCAGAAATCGAGACTCATCAGACCAGGCAACGTTTTTCCAATCGTCTATTGTCCAATTTTGGTGAGCCTGTGCGAATATTAGCCTCAGTTTCCTGTTCTTAGCTGACAGGAGTGGCATCCGGTGTGGTCTTCTGCTGCTGTAGAGATGGTCTTCTGCATACCTTGGTTGTAACGAGTGGTTATTTGAGTTACTGTTGCCTTTCTATCATCTCGAACCAGTCTGACCATTCTCCTCTGACCTCTAGCAACAACAAGGCATTTTCGCCCAGAGAACTGCCGCTCACTGGATATTTTCTCTTTTTCGGACCATTCTCTGTAAACCTTAGAGATGGTTGTGCGTGAAAATCCCAGTAGATCAGCAGTTTCTGAAATACTCAGACCAGCCCGTCTGGCACCAACAACCATGGCATGTTCACTTAACAAGTCACTTAAATCACCTTTCTTCCCCATTCTGATGCTCGGTTTGAACTTCAGCAGGTCGTCTTGACCATGTCTACATTCCTAAATGCATTGAGTTGGTGCCATGTGATTGGCTGATTAGATATTTGCGTTAACGAGCAGTTGAACAGGTTTACCTAATAAGGTGGCCAGTGAGTGTAGATGACCAAGCCAAATCTGTTTATCGTCCAACAGTATCTTCAAGAGGATCCACTTACCAAACATATCTATTAGTACAGTTTGAACTATGGGATCAAAGTCTTTTTTAATAATATCGTCACTCCTTGTGATTTTGTTTGCCCACGATAAAAGTACCTTTCTCCCCCCCCCAGTCCCTTTTCCACACAACTTCATCTAACACTGTGGAATGTTTTTCTTGTAAACAATAAATCTGATACTCTTTCTCCTTTCTCCTTCTTTTCTTATGATCTGCTAAACTGTTACAGTTATAGGTAGCTATACTTATTTCTTCAATTACCATAATAATACACTGGTTTCTATAATAATTAGCATTAATTCTGCTAAAAACCTAGTGCTCAAACCTAACCAATTGTTCATTCACACAGAGTGTATGGGTTGTGGACCTCCATTGACCTTGTTCATTATGGGTAGTGGTGTGTTCAGGTTCAATGGAGTCTAACTTCAGAATGATTTAGGCCTACAATGTTAGGTAAGCTGTTTGTCTAATCCATTATGAAGTGAAACTTGTGCTCTAAAATGTATTTCTTCTTGGGAAATTGTGTTCCCCAGTCACAAATAGCTCCCACTTTATCTAATTAAACTAAGCTCAAACAACTCTGAAATGCAATAATCACATAATAGGCATTTATTAAGGTGATTTATCAACAACTGATTTGAATAACATACAAATCCCATATTTTCTTTGAGAGACCATAGTGTGTATGTGTGCATGCGAAGAAGGATCATGGTAATAATAACAGCAAACCACTTGCATATATTACAATGTCATTGAAGACCAGAAACCCAAGATTTGAAACTTCCATTTACTAGTGATCTTACAACAACGTTATCAGACCTTGAACTGAAAAAGAGAAGCACAGCAGAAAGATGACTTCTAAAAATAATTAGTCTATGTTGCCATCCAGTGGTTTGATTTAGTATGATATGTCTTAAACTGCAACAACAAATGAAACATTTTCATTCTTCAAGTTCAATGTTTGTTAAAACTAAAACAGTAAAACAGGTTAATTTACAAAGATGTCCTTCTGGAAAAATAGACATAAATATAGTCACAATAAGAAAAACACAATTGTTTGGTTGAAGAATGGCGGCAAACGAAATATTGGTTTGCATGAAGATTAATGAGAGAGACCTAGAACTAATTCTGTTTAGTCACCTATAATAATAAACCGCTTAATGAAGATCCATATTGTGACAAGTAGACCTAACCAGCCAAGCAAACAAACAGTGACTCAGGTACACAACAGTAAGCTGAAAAACAAACAAACAGGTAATGTATGCATCTCTATTAACTTAGCCTTCTTAACATAGCACACTGCTGCACACATTTCCACAGAAAAGATCTAGCTGATCTAGTTTGGCTCTATAGATAGTTTGTGGATTGTTAAAAATAGACTGAACTCCGCACAGGGCACAGGCACAAATGCACTCATTAGAAATCCACCAACAATATTATTGTCAATAATGTATGGAATGACTACACAGTCTGCAAAATGAATGACTGCATTACTTGACAACTGAACAATGTTTAGTGGGATCGAAACATTGCGTTTCAATGGATGTATACAGTGCCTATAGAAAGTCATCATACCCCTGTGAAATCTTTACCTTTTGTCACATTACACCCTGGAAATTAAAATAAATCAAATCTAACTTTTTTGAGCTGTATGTACACATTATAACCCTCATCATCAAAGTGAAAATAATTGTTTTTAAAATTCTGGACAATTATTAAAAATGAATTAGTGAAATACCTGGTTTGGTTAGTGATCAGCCCCTTAGAGTGTACCATTATAAACTTGCTCAGGTGCAACCAATCAACTTCCAGATCAAACACCAGGCTAATTGCCCCCCACCTGACATCAATTGTAGTGGTTTTGATTACTTCAGAATAAAACCAGCTGTTTCTTGAGGATTCCACTACTAGAAGTGCATGGTTCTGCAAAGAATTCACCATGGTTGGAAAAGTACAAAATTCCTCCGGGATAAAGTTGTAGGAAGGCACAAGTTAGGTGAAGGCTACAAAAAGATTTCGAAGGCTTTAGCTATCCCTCTGAGTACCGTTCAGAGCATCATTAAGAAGTGGAAGGCGTATGGCACCACCAACACCTTGCCTAGATCAGGCCGTCCGTCCAAACTGGATGACCGAGCCAGGAGGACATTGATCAGAGAAGCTACCAAGAGGCCAAAGGCAACTTTGAAGGACTTACAAGTCTTTATGGCTGGGACTGGTCTGTCTGTGCATGTGACAACAATCTCACAAGCTTTACACAAAGCTGGCCTTGTATGGCAGGGTAGAAAGAAGCCTTTTCTGAAAAAGTGCCAGACTCATTTGTGCTATGCAAAAACACACCTGGAAGATTCTGTTGCCATGTGGAAAAAGATTTTATGGTCAGACAAGACTAAGATTTAACTTTTTGGACTGAACTCCAAGCGCTATGTTTGGCGAAAACCAAACACAGCACACCACCCAAAACACACCATACCTACTGTGAAGCATGGTGGTGGCAACATTATGTTGTGGGGATGTTTCTCTTCAGCGAGGACTGGGCAATTGGTCAGGATTGAAGGGAAAATGGATGCTGCCAAGTACACCCGAATTCTTGAGGACAACCTGCATCCCTCTGCTAGACAGCTGAAGATGGGCAGGTCATTCACCTTCCAACACGACAACGATCCTAAACATACCGCCAAAAGAACAACGCAGTGGCTTAAGGATAGAAAGGTGAATGTCCTTGAGTGGCCAAGTCAGAGCCCTGACTTAAATCCGATAGAAAATCTGTGGATGGACTTGAAGAGAACAGTCCATTGCTGCTCACCACGGAATTTGACTGAACTCGAACAATTCTGCAAGGAAGAATGGGCAAATATTCTCCAATCTCGGTGTGCAAAGCTAGTAGAGACATATCCGCCAACAGATTGATGGCTGTAATTGCAGCAAAAGGTGGCTCTACAAAATATTAAATCAGGGGACTGATGACTTTTCCAACCCTGTTATTCTTGTTTTTCATTTTTTTATACATTTTCAGAACTGTTGCCTTTTTTTTTTTTTAATGGGTTTTGATTTCAGGCTGTACGACAAATATAGTAACTATTTCAAAGGGGTATGATGACTTTCTATAGGCACTGTAGCTCTGATTCCCATCCAATGGTTAATCATGATGTATGATAACTATAATCATAACTTATTAATATGAATCAATTATACTGTAGGTAACATTTAATCAGACACAGATTTATTCCACTGTATTTGAGGTTACAAATACATTTCCATTAAGACAGCCTGTCCAGGTCTCCCATACGCAATGGTGCGGGACAGGGGAAGTTAATATGAATATATGACTGGAAGTTGGATCAGGAACATAATGTTGAGTTTTCATTGTTTAGAGTTTTAAATAAAACTGTAAAATAACTTGTTTAGAAGACTGGAAAAGATAGCAAAAGATGAAGTTGAAGTAAAAAAGGTTGAGAAAGAGTTTAAACAGCAAATTCTGTTATTAAGAGAGAAAGAAAGCAGGAGAAGTCATTGCTGATAGAGGTTTTCCGTTGTTTTAAGATTTGGGGTTTGATTATTCTTATTTTCTTTAGGGTGATATCTGTACTGCAAGATTAAGAGATTCGTTGATCCACATGAGTTGATCTGCAGTGATGCGATGTATGTTTTTCACATATGTAAGGTCCGTAAAAATATTTGTTTGTGTAAACCTGAAAGTGTTTAGTTCGAAATACATATAATTTCCCCTAGATAGATTTATGTTTTTGAATACCTGAAGGAAAATGTGTCCTGTGTCTGTGATTCAAAACCTCAGTAGAACATAGGGGAATTGATGGAAATTAACCAATATAACCTGATGAATATGTGCCTCTGTATCTTTGTTACTCTGTATGTTAGACTCCACCACTTATACATGAGTCTGTCCTCTGAATGACCACGACAAGAGAACATCTGGTTTACATTTTTGTGACATCTTAATATAAATTGGGGTTCTTTATGGTGTGCCTTAAACACCATCGTCCCAAACGGACATCCACGGGCGTGATGTGACACTATAATATAATAACTCTGCTGTTGTGAAACGCATGCCTTCCTCCTTCCCTGACGTTTCCTAAATGTCTGTTTTTTTAAATAATAGCATTGTTACAATTTCAAAATCACACACAGAAACAAATCTTGAAGCATTTTCATGACTACCGCAGCTTTTTTATAGCTAACATCTCCAAGTCACATCCTGAGGCGCGATTGACACCTGCTCCCAATAGTCCATTTCCTAACCCTAACCCTCACAGTAGCTTTTACCCTCATCATGGTGAATCGAAACTGACCTTACAGACCCTGTATCATTTAGAATTGACTTCAAAGTCCTTCTTCTCTGATTTAAAGCACTAAATGAACTGGTACCATCCTACCTTACTGATTCGCTGACAATCTATACACCCTCAAGAGCACTCAGGTCCTCTGCTGCTGGCTTATTGAAGGTTACTAACAAAACCCAAAAGAAAGTTGGTGATGCGGCATTTATTAACTATGCCCCTAACCTGTGGAATACGGTACCTCAAGAAATCAGGGAAGCAAGCTCAGTAAGCATCTTGAAGTGCCAGTTAAATTGAGCTTTCAATTAGCATTTTATCTATGCTGCTATCTCTGCTGATTTTATTGTATTGATCAACTATCTATGCAACTAGATTGAGTGATGCTGCTTTTTATTGTATTGATTAATTATGTTATAGTTGGGGGGGGGGTTTAATCTGCTCTTGCACTGTATTGTACAGCACTTTGTTGATGTTTTGGTTGTTCTCATTTTTTAACCTGTTCCTTTTTCTTTCTTTTGCATGGTATTGTACAGCACTTTGAGCTGCATTCTTATGCATGAAAGGTGCTATATAAATAAAAGCTTATTAAGCTCATTATGAATGGCTTACCCATTTCAACCTTAACACACACCGACAACAAGACTAACAGTTATTTGCATGATCATAACGTGATTACATGTGAGTAGAATAGAACCCAGTACGCTCCCTCTAAAGAAGAGACACTCGTATGTCAGTTTTTCTCTCTGTCTATTTCGACCTTGTTTTCAGTGAGCATCCTTGGATCGCTCCTTCCGTGTGTGTATGTAGGCTACAGTGTGTGTGTCTGCATAAAGGCCAGTGATGTTGATAACAATACCGAAAGTGTGGATAATGTATGAGAGAAACAAACTCTTCTGTGTGTGTGTGTGTGTGCTTGTGTTTATGAAATGTACCTTACAGTTATGAATGGCTTTCCCATTTCAACCATAATGGCGATATCAGCAACATAGACAAACTATAATTATTTGCATGATCAAACCGATAACATGTGAATAGAAGCCTGTGCAGTGCCCATCCAGTCTGCGAAGAACAGACACATACCTTTCATCATACCCGTAGTTCAAAATGTAGGCTTATTACATTTGTTTTACTTAAGCCAGAATTTTGCTCTATTAGTCTTATTAGAACCACCATATTTTCTCCACCTATGTGTGTATGTAGGCTACAGCAGCCTGCAGGTATGTGTGTCTGATAAGGGCACGATATCCATTTGCAGGGAGATGTACAAATTTGCCCTGATTACAGACATTAGGAACACTTTCGTGAGTAACTCGATAGGTCAAATACAAAAAAATGGATATTCGAATGATTCTTAAGTCCTGACTAAACACAACCAGTTCATTCTTTTTTACAATAAGGTCAGGATGGTCAATTTTATTGAACTTACGGGAATTGAATACACCTCTTTCCTGTCTGGTTCCAAAACTGCAAAGCAAAGCAGAAAAGCCTGCTTAGAGAGTGGACAGAGAACAGTAAGGAGTCAACTAAAAAATGAAAATCGTCTGGTTGACTTAGACATTCTTATTGCTGATGACCATCAAGGAATCAGGTGAGTGTCTAAACACAACCAGTTCATTCTTTTTTGCATGGTATTGATCTAATTAAATGATTACACTGTTACAATAATAATAACGTGGGTACTTTGGTTAGTAATGAAGGTCCAGGCCTTCTAGTGTTAAGTTTTAACTAAGACATTTTAGAGAGCAATTCACATGAAAAAAATTAACAAATTAGCTTACACAATGAATGTATAAGAGACCAGTGCAATTTCAGGCGGCATGATTGTTACTAACGGCGACCATACATATTTGATTCAATGGTCTGTGCATGGGCCTGTAGCCTGTATTCCACAGGTAAGGGTTAAATGGGATGATATTGTGTACATCACATGTTGTGCAATAAGGTCAGCATGGTCAGGTTTATTGAACTTACGGGAATTGAATACACCTCTTTCCTGTTTGGTTCCAATAAACTGCAAAGCAAAGCAGAAAAGCCTGCTTAGAGAGTGGACAGAGAACAGTAAGGAGTCAACTCAAAAATGAAAATGGTCTGGTTGACTTGGACATTCTTATTGCTGATGACTATCAAGGAATCAGGTGAGTGTCTTTACCTTTTGCAATTGTTGTTTAAACAAACTCCTCTTATTACACATTAATAACTTCAATAGAATAGATTGTATATTCATTATCTCTTAATATATTATAATATATTGAATTGAAAATTAATTTACTACCTTTCCAAGTCACTGTTTGTAGATCTTAAATGTAAGAAGTGATACTGTCTGACTCCTTGATATGTGGTAGCGCTCTGTTAGAAAAAGACCTGCTGGTGGCTCTTCCTGGTCAACACCTACAGAAGTCCATAGAGGACATGTTGTTCTGTTGTTCTGTCATTCATTGTATTTGGACAGTACATTATGGTCTGTCATAAATTATCAATGGGAATTGTTCACTGAAAGTTCTGTTCATCACCCATAAAATAGGTACCGGGGCGCCTAACTACACACTTGCTGGGTCAAGATATCGGCAACTTCCTCCACCTCTATTTATATAGTTTATCTTGTGATCTTGACAAAACAACTTGTTGATATAAGAAGAGAATTTTTTTTTATTCATAGTCTTTATTCATATTTCCTGTGGACGTCTGTAAACACCATACTTTAGTTGTGAAGATAACTGTAGATGCTGCTATTCATCGATATGTTCAGTGAATCGAACAGAAAGCAGTACCACATTTTCATTACTGTTGAAATCAATCAACATCATCTTGCTTGAATCGACCGTCAGGACTATTCCTCATATTCCAATTCACTATGGCATCGTAGCCTAAAATAAACATTTGGTTTAATAAACTGTTACATGCAATAAGCATACATTCAGGACAATGTGGAAGTAGCCTGCCCCAGAGTGGATTAGAGCTTCAGGATTCATTGCCAAACCAATTTACCTAGCTAAAACCACCTTTGAGACATGGGTTAGCCCGAGTTGGGGCTGAATTTGACCCAAGTTAGCTTGTGACATACCCCTCTAGACAGCGCAGACAGACGGATTCCTACAAGCTACTCTATGTACAAGAATTTGGTGATCAACTGTATCAAATGCAGCACTCAGATCAAGGAGCACAGGGATAGGGAGTTATGGTCAGGGGCTAACAATTGCAACAAAAAGTCATTTAGCATTGATTAGGGCAGTCTCTTTGCTATGTTGAGGCCTTAGAAAACTTAGTAGAGCTCAGAACAGCTGTTAAGCAACAACTTGTTCTAATATTTTTGACAAGAATGGTAAATTAGAGATAGGCCAGTTGTTTTTTAAGACATCAGGGTCAAAGGTTGGGCTTTTTCAGCAGAGGCTTTATTATTGCCACTTTCAGCGAATTTTTTCAGTTGTCTGAGGAAGTAGAGCCATTGGTGAGCCTTTCTGTCCACAGGGTCAGTGTTGGAGTGTCTGAGTTGCATGACTATCCAAATAAAGTGGGACCAAAGGGTAAACATGTTCTCTGTTTGCAGTCTCCCAGGCAGTGCAGTGTTACAGCATGTTCAATGTGGATTCTGGTAGTTGTGTCAATCTCCTGGGAGACACAAACAAGGATGACTGTTGTATGAACCCTCACTATGGCTACCTGGATGAAAACCAAATATGCAGGGCCTGTAGGTGAGTCTTGATTGATTCCAAATATTTGATGATGTGCCTGTCTACACTGGCAACATGTTAGCAACCCTGTTTCAGAATGCACAGTACAACTGAGTTAGTGAGTCCAGGTTTCGCTGTCAATTTTCTGGATTAGGATACTGTGCACTTGGTGAAATTGCTTGATTTCTCTGAACTAGGACTGCAATAGCATAGCTAGCTGTTGTTTAATGCTGTTAACTAACAAGGTTAAAATATTCAGAACGGTGCTTGAACTTCTGGCACTGTTATTAAAGGAAGAGTTCAATATGTATAGTCAGATGGTCAGTTTTTCCTGAAAAACTGTAATCCATTGAAAAAAGTTCGACATTTATGGCCTCAATCACCTCAAATGCACTCTCTGACTTGGTTGGAAGTTACTTTGAGGTGATATTTTGTTCCTCAATCCCTCCCATTGTATTTTTGTTAGCGGCAGCTAAAGTTACCGAAAAGGAAGGTTAATCAATATACTGTATTTCCACTAATCTAACGTAGGTTGATGATATTGCATCTAAACTGTCTATATATCTACATACAATTAATGATCAGTTAGTTGAAGTTAGTAGTGGCTACTAAAACATTTCTGGACCATTCTGGATTACAGTTTATCCTAGCCCATAGACTACCAGCTGACTATAAATTGAAAATTATTCAACTAGCCCTCTATGTAAAAGTGGACTTGTAATGCCTCTGTACATGAAGTGATTGTTGTGTTTTTTCTAACATCTGTAGCCCAGCCTCGTGGTCTGAGTGGAGCGAATGGGACCGCTGCTCTGTAAGATGCAAGGAGGGAGTATCACAGAGAAAACGAGAATGCCACGGAATTGGAAAATGCCCTGACCCCGACAACCTTAAAAAACTACAGACCAAACATTGCACTGAATCAGACTGTTGCCCTGGTAAAGAGACCTTGGGAGCACTTTACTTTACGTTATTGTTGGTATTTACCAGGTACTCATTAGGAAAGGATGTGTTATGGTAATGAATATGGATATTGACAGTTTAATTTTCAGGTGCCAAATGTAAATAAAAAGAAATAGAAAGGATAGACACACAATGGTGTATGCTCCCATGTAGTTTATTGAAATGCATTGGTAACTAACTGCTTTGTACCAAATGGTACTTAGTGGTGTCCCTTTCAATGAACACCGAAGAAACAAGTAATTAATATGTTCTCAGTGTGTAATTACCATTTTACCATGTAATGTAAGTAAGTAAATACCTGGTTAGGTCTGTAAAATGAAGTGCTACAGACAGCAAAACTGATTTTTTAAATCATACGTGATGAGGTAATTAGTTAATTGTTTGGTCTTTATCTTACAGTACAAGGACAATGGGGAGAATGGAGTGAGTGGCAGCCATGCTCTGTGACTTGTGAAAAGGGAACAAGAATAAGAGTAAGAGAATGCACTGGTTCACAGTGTGGAGGCGACTGCGACGGGTCCAGTGAAGAATTTGAACCCTGTGTGGTAGATGGCATCTGTCCAAGTAAAGTTTTCAACCATGACAATGATACCCTTCTGCCTTCTGTCAATGCAATGATTACGGCACACTTAGAAATGACATTATCATCCGAATAAGTGCCCTGTCTCTTTTGGTCCACTTTTGGCTGTAGCCCATGGTGATTGGTCAAACTGGGAAAACTGGCAGCCATGCTCAAGCACTTGTGAAGGGGAGGGTTCCATACGTCCTACAAAGAAGCGCTACAGATCATGCACCAACCCCCCACCTTCCATCGAACCCATTGGCAACCAGTGCCTCGGCTTTAACAATGAGATTGACACCTGTGATAGCCTTCCTTTTTGCCCTGGTAAAAACTATTATTACTACTACGTCCTTCTGATGTTCTGATATCCTAAGTTGGTGTGGGTGCAGGCTTTTGTTCCAACTAAGCAGTAACACACCTAGTTCAACTAATATGATTAGTTGTTGCGTTGAATAAGGTGTGTCAGAGTGCAGCAGGAATTAAGGTCTGTACCCACACTAGCCCTGCTAAGGTCTGTACTCACACTAGCCCTGTGCAGATAAGATTGGCCAAGCCTGTCTTTAAAGCTATTGCATGCATGCACAAACAGAATATAAGAATAGGATTTACGCAAGATGCATTGCAAAAAAAAAAGTGAATGACTGATGGAAAGCAAACCCCTCCCTCTTTCTCCTCGACAGTGAATGGTCAATGGGGAGAGTGGGGCTCCCTCGGTGACTGCTCTGCCACTTGTGGAGTAGGGATTCAAGAGACACAGCGGCACTGCGATAACCCGGCCCCTAAATATGGAGGACAGAGTTGCTCCGGGGCCGAAACAAGAACCGGCATCTGCAATACCAAAAAACATTGCCCAGGTAAAACATTGACAGCATGTAGTCTCCCCCCCCCATCTGTCAACTTAGTCACTTATTAACCTTTGAGCAAACTTTTCTGAGGATGTGCCTATCATTTGATCAAATGGTAACCCTTTATTTAACAGCCCTGTTTAAGCTGGTATTTACCCAGTATTTACTGAGAACCTATGTTATAATAAGGTGAACTTTCTGGTGCAAACCTACATTCAGCACAATTAATAATTTATTAATCTGATGTGGAAATGTGAACATTTTCTGGCTTATTTTTCACCTTGGGTGGTCAGAGATGTTATTTGCATTTGTACTCAAGAAACCCAAAGTGGTGCCGAAACAATGAGTAAGGCAGTAATAGGGTATTTTACAAGTTTACAATGAAATGATTCCCATTCCTATAGATTAAGACAAAAGGGTGCTAATTGTTTGAAACAAGCTTACTTGGTACAACACTCTTGCTTACTTGGCAACAAGTCACTCACTCTAGCTTTAACTTCTTGTGTCTGATATTTAGAAATCCAATTAACTTTTTTCAAAAATGTGTAACCTACATTGATTGATGTTTGAAACATTGATCTTTGAATAATCAATTAATCTGTACAGCCCTATTAGTAACTATAACTATTGGTATACTTGGTACTAAATGGCGCATAGTGATGTTTGACTCAGTGAATCTAGAACCAGCAAGCATAAATAATATGCAATCATCAGGTAATACCCAGCACTTTTTAAGTACCTGCTTAATACTGAGCTGTAAAATAAAGGGTTACTGGTCAAATGTATGTCAGGAATGCACTGTACAATTGTGGGTGAATATGTCATACTATGTGTAATGACTGAAAACCATGTGAGTATAACAGAAACTGATTCATTAGCTAGTGTATTCTCCACCCCACATGAATTAAGGAGGGCCCTGAGGATCAGCTGTAACCACTTAACATATCATATAACACTACGCCATTTAACAGAGTTAGAATCTTGATGATTCATGGTACAGTGTGTACTGTACACACTGTGCATCAAGATTTACTCTATCTTAATGCAATGTACACTGCACAAGCAGACCCAATGGCAGCTCTCATCCTGGGCGACCAAGCGCCTTTTCAGCCTCCTCTTAAATATTTGTTCACTGCCAGGACAACGGCAGAAATGGCACTGGCCATGAAATACTATAAGTCATTTCAACTGTAGCCAGATAGTCCTCTTACGCACTGAGAAAAGGCAGAGAAAACACATAAGGAGAATTTGGAGACAATATCCAGGCACGGAGAGCAGGGGCTGTCTATACTTATTAATTTTATTCGTTTTTTTTCTGTATTTCTGTATATATATCAAAAAAGCAACTTTGGTCGTGCCAGAGCTCTACAAGTCTTTCTTCAATTTCATGGTTCCAAAGAGACAATGAGAACGTATTATGTAGCTATTTTTTAAGTATTCTCTGGTCCCAAATGCAACTTGTGCATTGTCATTGTTTACAGTATCCTGGATTCCCATTGGTTGACTTTCTTCTATCGCCCATAGTACCTCTCACACTGCACGTGTAGAAATGACCAAAATATTCAGTCAGAATTCAAATTGGACGCAATCATGTCTTCTCTTCATGTCCTTGACCAACTGTCACTGTGCGAGTCGAGGTGTCACGTTCTCCATAGACCACCTGCTTTTAGTCGATATGTACATTTAGTCGTGAGAACTTTGCTCATGTCAAATTCGTGGCTCTTCCCAGCTTTAATATTAGTACAATGAGAACCAAATAGGTGCTCAGACCTATCAATGCTCAGACAAGTATGGAATTTGCTTTGTGGATTGGATACAGCACAATATACAGTGCCCTGTGTAATTATTGGGACAGTGAAGCATTTCTTCTCCTTTTGGCTCTATATTGCAGAAGCTTGGATTTGAAATCAAACAATTACTATGAGGTTTAAGTATAGATTGTCAGCTTTTATTTGAGGGTATTTGTGTGCACTTGTACATAGTCCCCCTATTTCAGGGTACCAAATTATTAGGACAGATTAATACAATGTCCAAATTAAGCACTCATGTCTCATCTTCAGAAAATGAAATGCATGTCCAATTGGATTTAAATGTGGGACTTCCCACTTCTTATAAAAAAGTGAAAGATTTCCCATAGGACTAATAGTTATTGCTTTATCCCTGTGGATGGTCAGTGGATGGTCAATGGACGCAATGGGAGAGTTGGGAAGAATGCAAGACGAACAGAGGGAAAATTAACTGTCTGCCAAGGGGAGGACTCCAGAGACGAAAAAGACAGTGCCTTCACTTTGCTCATGGTGGAACCGTGTGCGAGGGAGACTTGACAGAACACAGGCCCTGCTATCACATTCAAAACTGCCCCTGTGAGTAAGATGCTTGTTCTTGGGTTGACTGTAATTGAGTTGTGTTTGTGACTCTTTCATGAACATTGGCATGTATTTCAACCTGTATGTTTTTTGCAGTGTCCCACATCTGAGTAAGACCACACTAACAGTAAAACTAAATTGTGAATATATAATTTTGGTTATCTCATGTCCCTCATGTAGAGTTTCCTCTGTGTTTAGTTAACGGCAATTGGGATGAGTGGAGTGAGTGGGGTCTGTGTCTGCCCCCCTGTGGAGAAAAATCTGAAAGGACCAGAGTACGCAAGTGCATACCAGATCTGTCAGAATACCCGTAAGCAAATTAAGACTTTTTTTAGCCTTGCTTTTAATAAGCCAACCCTTATTATATTATTCAAGAATTTATTTATTTTAATGTCTGTATTGTTGGGCCATACAGTTTCCTATTATTCCTATGATGTCTTGTTTTTTTTATTGGCATTTGATATTATTTATGAAAAGAAATGGTCATGGCATCATGGTGAGATTGCGGGTGCGGTGGGGTCTCCATTTTTTTTTCTCCTTAGGGCCCCATAATAGGTTGAGCTGGCTCTGCCTGCAAATGATATTTAGGCGCATTGCCTGGGCTCATAGTCATTCAGTCCATGTTCTGAAGCAGACCATTTTCAAATCTTGTGTCAAATCCATGTTTTATTTCGATGTGCTGTGCTTGAATCAGGGTGCACCTAATGGTAACCAACATCCACATTATTTGCTGTGTATTTCCTGTCAGGATCCATATTAGGGGGTATAATAAACGTTTGGAGGACGCATTGTTTTATGGGACACCAAACGTGAAATGCCCAGATTTGACGGAGACATCACAGAGTTTGCCCTGTCAGAATGTCCCTCCATGTATCGAACCATAGGTAATGCATTATTATCAGTGCTGTTTTCATAGTTGTGATTACAATTTCAAATAATGGTCTTTTAATGTGCTATTGTAACAAAAAATGTATCATATGTTCCAGAACAATTTAGTGTTTTAAGGGGGCTTCATCATCCAACAACTCAATGCAACAACCACCGAGTCGGATGGGAGAACCTGATACTGTTGACTATGAAAAAGGATCCTGTACAGCTGGCTATCACATCAAGTTGACATCAAGATGTGTCTTTCCGTATGATTTCACTATTTTGCAGAAGCTTTGGTCACATGTGCACACAGTTCTCCAGAGACATCTGTAACAAAATGTTTACATGACAAAACATTTCATGTCCTCTCAGACCCTGAAGAAATAAAAACTACCCTCAGAGTAACCACACACACTGCATCTACCCCACCAAGCTTCATCTACTCCTTAATTACAACACCATAATTACCCCAATCACTACAGTTAAGTAATACTTACACAAATATGCATAATTATGAATTCACTGAATTCACTAAAAAATACTTTTTACCTTTACATTCTATTCTATTTTCATCACACTTATTTCCATTTCAATTCTCTTTCATTAAAGTCATATTCAAAGGCAAACTGTGTTTCATGTTTGAATTGCTGTATTTTACAAGTTCCATAGCTGTGAACTATGTTGAGTGATGATGAGATTAGGAAGAAAAGTTGATCTTCAGGCTAGACTGAGGTTGGAGCACTTGGTCTCTTACACTTGTGCCATCATCTGATTTCCATTAAATATGTCAAATGATTCATAGCTTATATGATTGATATAACACATGCTATTTTCTCAACCTTCATAAAAACTCATAAAACCTATATTACTAAGTTCCCCTAATTGCCCTGAAAAGGAAAATGTATTACACTTGATAGCTCATGTTTATTGGATTGTTCAGGAGGTTATTAATACTGCGTTCCAGCAAATCACTGATATCAATATGCAGTCTACTGAACATGTGACATTTTTATTTGGCATAGTACAAGTAACTGTGCACATAATATCAATAAATGTTGCTCTATTTATCAATGGAGATCATTTCAGGTCATTATTGAGATATAGATGTTTGCTTAATCAGCATTAGGAGCATATTTCTTGCCATTGTTTTCTTATGAATGATATTGGTTATTGGTGAATTTTGTACCCCATAAATCAACTGTGCTGAGAACTTTACTGATTTGCTCAAAATACCTTTTTTATATATATAATCTGTGCTTTTTAGTGGACAATAGATGCAATAAATACCTTTTTTACATAAGAACCTCCAATCAGAATGGGTTAGCCCTAGCCTCTGACTGACACACGCGCGCGCACACACACACACACACACACACACACACACACACACACACAGGGTCACATTCAATGGGTACAAAACTGGAGCAAACGTGTGCAACACTGTACGCTAGGCTCCTTTCCATTCCAAAAGAAATGTGTGCATTCTTTTCCCTTCACTCAAATAGTGTGGATGACATGTACATAAAGCTACACACTGGTGCAGGTGTGATGTAATGAGAGCTTCAGCATTTAGCATTTCCTGTGTCCAGGCGTTCTATTCACTACAACCTACACTTGCCTCCTAAGGCTCATACTTGTTTCATTTGTCCTATTAGCTCCTACTGACCTCACTTTACACAGACACAGAGGAGTAGAGACTCACTCATTAAAAGTTTATTCCTGGATCAGTTTACAAAACAAAACAAAACTGCATGGAATGTACAGTACTGCAGAGTTTGGAGTACCAGACATGACCTTTTAACCCTGACGGTTTTTCAGGCGCTCAGTCAAACGTTAGGTGACTTGGTGAGCAGATCCCCCTGTGGGTCATTAAAGGTACTATCCTCCACTCATAGCCTATAAGCACGATGCGACGATCTTTAAACCAGCTCCGCCAAGCCATTGACGAACGAGTGTATGGCTAACTCTCGGTATATAATACTCCGGTACTCCCTAATATCATAATTAGTAGCCTAAACTTTCTATACTGTAGCGAACGGTTCGATACCCGCTTAAGGCAAGCTGCTCTGCCCCGCCGTTCGCTACAATACTATGAGAAATGAAGCCATTGCAAAGACAAAACTGTTTTAGCATCACTCCCAATTTTGATTTAATGTGAAAATACAACATTAAATGTCACGTAAGATGCCCGACTTTGATCATAAAACCGCTATGATATCATTTTAGCGCTAATAGTTGCCTAAGAGGTTTTTAAAAGCATGTTGTCATCTGTAGAAGAAAAGACAATAACATCGGTAAGGGATCTGGCATATATAGTTATGTATTTAACCGATGGTCGGCAAAGGAGCGGCTGGAGATAGAACTTTTCCTGACGTATTACTGACGGAGGTCCTCCAAATAAATATCTCCTGCATCACAATGCTATTGTCTTGATGACGCTGCTAGCAATGACGTAAATTAATGTAAAAGTCACTTTGGTCACTTGAACCACCAGTTGTTGTCAAATAGCCTTTGCTGATTGTTATTTGTAATGTGGTACGCTCATTAGTGGAAATAGATTCAATTACATTTCAACACAATGGAGAAAAACTGGTGGGACCCGCCGCAGGTAAGTTTGCCTTGCTCTATTTCAGGTTTAAATAAACGGGAATACTTTACATTAAATTGCCCCAATACTTGGCCCAAATGTGCAGGGACGTAGGAAGTATATTTCGCGAGGGGATGCTGCCTAAATGTTGTGAGGGGGGTGAAGGGAAGAGAATTCCTGTGGGCTGGGGGGCCGGTGAGCGACGCGATCTGTGGGATTCGCGACGATCCCCCCTGCGTTAATCAAATAAGCACTAGGTCTACAAGCTCCGGTAGATTTTCAGCCTACCTCAAATCCGTAAACTGCCTTCAAGTAAACGCAAAGCTATAAGAAGCAAGACTGATAATGAATCAAATAAGCACTACACGTTCCGTTAACTGTTCAGTGATACGTTGAATAATTGTCACCAATTCACACAAGGGGCGCTACATCATCTGTGGGTGACAACATGTTACTGTACACTTGTTGGTATTCCTATGGCATCATTCAGTCAAAGTAGCCTACAATTCAAAGAAACATTTTCCCCACAATCAGGGCCTAGGCCTACTGCGAAAAATACCCCCTTTCATTCATCCGACGCGGAAGACAGTTTGACATCAAGTCAAATCGCGGTAATTTCGGTGAGCGCGCAATTCCAAAAACAGCTGTTTGTCAGTGAAAGAGCAGCGTAACAGCCTAAAAAGTGAAAAGGGACGAGCTCAATCGTTATTACAGAGAGAAATGTGGCTGCAAAATCAACCATTTTGAAGATCAGCACCAAAACCAGACAGCTCCCTCTTTTTAGCTTGACAAACGCAAATACCCTATAGAGGAGGAACTATCTAAGAACGATTATTGACAATATAAAAATGGTTAATTTGATGTTTTCAGGTAGGCTCTATCTAAAACATAACCAAACATAGTTGGCACTATTAGGTCTTAATCGACAGAACTTTTCCTTTGAAAAGGACATACAATTACTTCCTGTACAGGCCTACCTGATTCCCAACATAAATTGTGCCGAATATGTTGAATAAAAGGTGCATGTAGGCCTATTTTAAAGGTAAAACTAGAGAGCCCCTTTTGTGAAATTGGGAACGCAATAGCCTATTCTTGAGAGGGAACATTGTGAGGTACCGCAATCTCTTTGCGGGGGAAGCCGTACAATACCTTTTGGTTATCTAACGCAATCATATTTCCTGACGTTTCCCTATCTGTCATTGTGTCTGTCATCTCCATCAGGGAGTTTCAAAGCACTATGCTACTGTATTTGATAACTGCCCACTCACCCCATTTAGGATGGCTAAACATAGAGAATGAGCAAAAATGACTGGAGACAACTGAATGATTTTATTCTCAGAAAAGACAAGGGTTCCCTCTTGCCAAATACATTCATAGAGACATTCTCGAGACTGCACCTGTAGTGTGTTCACTGTATGTCCACAGGAGTGTAAAGAGGATCAGGCTGCCCTGATATTGGGGGCAGAAGGTCCGCCGGTCTTTCCAGCCTACACCCCACTCCCACAAAGGACAACGGGACGGGCCAGGCATATGAAAGAGAGGGCCAGAGTGGCTAAAGAAAGAAAGGAAGAGAAGGAGGTTTGGACGAGGGAGATGGAGGAGAGATCGAAAGAGGTGGAGGAAGCCCAAAACCTTCTGCATAAGGTGAAGGAGCACACCGATGCAGAGAAGGAGAGGCTGAAGGAGGAGAGAGAGAGGGTGGACAAGGATAGAAAAACGGTGGACAAGGACAGAGAAATGGTGGAGAGGAAGAGGGAGATAGTTAATCGTCTTAAAGATGATATGGAGAGGAAGAGGAAAGTGTTAGATAGAGACACTGAGAAAGTAAATGATTGCAATGCAATACTCAGTCGCATTCAAAAGACTCAGGAAAATAACAAAAAGGATTTGGAGGAGAGGATTGTCCAGTTGGAAATAAAGGCGAAAGAGGTGGAGGAGGTGGAGAAAGTGACAAAGGAGATGGAGGAGACATTCCAGAGGGAGATGGAAAGAACAAGAAATGAGATGAAGAGGAGAGAGACTGAGGTGGAGGAGGGAGAGAGGATGGTGCAGGAGAGAGAGAAGGAGGTAAAGAAGAGAGAAGAGGATATTGAATGGATGAGAAAGGAGATGGAGGTGATGAAGAGGAGGGTAGAAGAGATCGAGAGAGAGAGAGAGAAAATCCTGGAGGAGAAAGAACTGGAGGTGAAACAAGTGAAAGAGAGGATGGAGGTGATGAAATGGGCAGAGGAGGAGAGAGAAAAAGACAGGAATAAGAAGGAGAAAGAAAAGGATATTGAATGGGTGAGAAAGGAGTTGGAGGCGATGAAGAGAGTAGAGGAGGCAGAGAGAGAGAAGGAGAAAATCCTGGAGGAGAAAGAATGTGACGTTAAACACGTGAGAGAAGAGATGGATGTGATAAAGAATATGGTGGAAAGGAGGGAGAGGGAGGTGAAAGAGGAGATGGGAAAGATTACAGAAGATGTTGTGAAGAGGATGAAGACAGAGAAGGAGAAGATTGAGAAGGAGAAAATAAAGGATATTGAATGGATGAGAAAGGAGATGGAGGCGGGTATGAAGAGATTAGAAGAGGTCGAGAGAGAGAGAGAGAGAATCCTGGAGGAGAAAGAAATGGAGGTGAAACAAGTGAAAGAGAGGATGGAGGTGATGAAATGGGCAGAGGAGGAGAGAGAGAGAAACAGGAAGGAGAAGGAGAAAGAAAAGGATATTGAATGGGTGAGAAAGGAGTTGGAGGCGATGAAGAGAGTAGAGGAGGCCGAGAGAGAGAAGGAGAAAATCCTGGAGGAGAAAGAAAGGGAGTTGAAACAAGTGAAAAAGAGGATGGAACAGATTAAATGGGCAGAGGTTGAGAGACAGAGGGAGTCAATCCTGAAGGAGAAAGAAGATGACATTAAACGCATGAGAGAAGAGATGGATGGGATGATAAAGAATATGGTGGAAGGGAGGGAGGCGGAGGTGAAAGAGTTGATGAGAAAGATTACAGAAGATGTTGTGAAGAGGATGAAGACAGAAACGGAGAGAGAGAGGGAGAAGACTGAAAAGAAAAGAGTAATGGCGGCGAACCTGGAGTTTGCCAGAGAGAGCATGGAGAGGGCTTTCCATAAAGGGAAACAAAATACAGGTATGCCCTCCATTATCTGCTTACAGAGCATTCTAAGCATGATCCTTTTGGCTCCTCAAATCACCTCAAAGTAATTTATATTTTATCTACACCAATTATAAGACAGTTTTTCTCTTTCAGATATTTCAACGCAGAGGCAATCCTGGAAATCCACAAGTATCCCGAACCTACTACCACTATAACTCAACAAACACCCCCATACCCTCTAATCCCAGTTCTATATCCTCTTATACCCCATACTCATTACTGCTCCACACGCATTACCTCACTATAAATACCCCCATACCCTCTAATCCCAGTTCTATATCCTCTTATACCCCATACTCATTCCTGCTCCACACGTATTACCTCACTATAAATACCCCACTACCCCCTTCACTACAACTAACCCACAACTACCCTCAGAGTAATCACACACACTCCAACTACCCCACCAAGCTTCATCTACTCCTTAATTACAGCACCATAATTACCCCAATCACTACAGTTAAGTAATACTTACACAAATAAATTCACTGAATTCACTAAAAAATACTTTTTACCTTTACATTCTATTCTATTTTCATCACACTTATTTCCATTTCAATTCTCTTTCATTAAAGTCATATTCAAAGGCAAACTGTGTTTCATGTTTGAATTGCTGTATTTTACAAGTTCCATAGCTGTGAACTATGTTGAGTGATGATGAGATTAGGAAGAAAAGTTGATCTTCAGGCTAGACTGAGGTTGGAGCACTTGGTCTCTTACACTTGTAGATTTCCATTAAATATGTCAAATGATTCATAGCTTATATGATTGATATAACACATGCTATTTTCTCAGCTTTCATAAAAACACATGAAACCTATGGAACAAAATTCCCCTAATTGTTCTGAAAAGGAAAATGTATTACACTTGATAGCTCATGTTTATTGGATTGTTCAGGAGGTTATTAATACTGCGTTCCAGCAAATCACTGATATCAATATGCAGTCTACTGAACATGTGACATTTTTATTGCACATAATATCAATAAATGTTGCTCTATTTATCAATGGAGATCATTTCAGGTCATTATTGAGATATAGATGTTTGCTTAATCAGCATTAGGAGCATATTTCTTGCCATTGTTTTCTCATGAATGATATTGGTTATTGGTGAATTTTGCACCCCATAAATCAGCAGACAATATATCCAATAAATACCTTTTTTACATAAAAACCTCCAATCAGAATGGGTCAGCCCTAGCCTCTGACAGACACACACACACACACACACGCACGCACACACACGCACACGGGGTCACATTCAATGGGTACACAACTGGAGCAAACGTGTGCAACACTGTACGCTAGGCTCCTTTCCATTCCAAAAGAAATGTGTGCTTCAGTGCATTCCTTTCCCTTCACTCAAATAGTGTGGATGACATGTACATAAAGCTACACACTGGTGCAGGTGTGATGTTATGAGAGCTTTAGCATTTAGCATTTCCTGTGTCCAGGCGTTCTATTCACTACAACCTACACTTGCCTCCTAAGGCTCATACTTGTTTCATTTGTCCTATTAGCTCCTACTGACCTCACTTTACATAGACACAGAGGAGTAGAGACTCACTCATTAGAAGTTTATTCCTGGATCAGTTTACAAGACAAAACTGCATGGAGTGTACAGTACTGCAGAGTTTGGAGTACCAGACATGACCTTTTAACTCTGACGGATTTTCAGGCGCTCAGTCAAACGTTAGGTGACTTGGTGAGCAGATCCCCCTGCGGGTCATTAAAGGTACTATCCTCCACTCATAGCCTATAAGCACGATGCGATGATCCTTAAACCAGCTCCGCCAAGCCATTTACAAACGAGTGTATGGCTAACTCTCGGATCAACGGAGAAACCAACATGAATCGTAGGGATTAGGGAATCAAGTAAATCATACTATTTTCAGGTCATTCATTCTTTATTTTGTCATCTATTGAGCTGGATAGCATGTTTCATCCATAAAAGTCAGTTGTTTCATCCTCAATATTGAATTACTTTTCAAACCAGGGGGTCCGTCTGTTAGTAAAGGAATAGTATATTAGTATATTACCTAATATAATTTATTCAAAAACATTCTAACAATAATAGCCTATGTATGTATGCATGTGGAGCATTGGCATGATTGATACTATATGATTAACATAATATATGTATATATATATTAAGATAGAATATAGACCCCGCCCTCTTCATTTGCTGTGCGACCACTTTAAGAAAAGGAAGAAATGACATCGAAGGGGAAGTGAGGCAGGGGTACTTCCTTGTCGTATCCACAATATTGTGCGCAATGATCTATGCAAAACAACCCAACGTAAGCTAAATCTTAACCCTCTTGAGTGGATAGTTTGGGCATTTTCTATAAAGGCAGTTCGCACTATGCTTCAACTGAACGACACTATTGAGCCAGAGAGTCCGGGGGCTGCCGTTCTCCATCCGGCGGAGGCTGAGGATGGGGTAGAGGTTGCGTTCACGCCGCCGGGGGCCGGAGGCAGCCTTGGGTATGGTGCCTCCGTTGCGTGTTGCTCCCCGTTACAAACATTGACGCCTTTTCATGTCCACAACCCAACAATGCAAGCAAAAGTGAAGGATTATTTCGTCTTCAGGGTAAGTTTATCACGTCACGTCTTTTTAATGTTTTCCAGCAGTATCTGGTATCTGATATGATCATTTTAGCACGTTAATAATAAGCCTTACTTAAAATCTGCTCGCTAGTTTGCGATCTGCAATCAGTTGTTATTCCTTTGCTGTCATTATTTCACTGACAGCCCATGTGATATAGAATTATATGAGGAGATCTCATTCGTTAATGCATTTGTATCTAAAGTATAACATTTTATTTTGATGACGCACTTTTGAAAAACACCTGCCATGTGTTGTCGATCATCCTGACCAATCAGTGACAGTGATGAGAGAGATGTAAGCCTACTGAAATAAAGTGTGTGTGTGTGTGTGTGTGTGTGTGTGTGTGTGTGTGTGTGTGTGTGTGTGTGTGTGTGTGTGTGTGTGTGTGTGTGTGTTCTTCATTTTAGCCAGGCACCATTGAACAGGCAGTGAACGACATCAGAACAGTGGCACTGCCTTCAGAGGACGGAGAAGTGTTGAGCGTGTGGCTTCTTGCTGAGTGAGTCACGAAGCCATGCCTGACATTTGACTTCAGTTAATTAATAACCTTTCACAGAAGAAAAGTATCAAATACAATTGGACTGCATGATGATATAGTGATGCGTTGCCTTTCGTAGGGTGTTCACGGTCCCACCACCATCCACCTACCAATTGTGTCTGTATTTCACTGTTATGACAACAGGGGGCACTAGTGACAGAGATGCAAAATAGAAACACCTGTTTCTTTCCAACTTTCGGTATCGCTGAGTTATACTGTAGGTTGGAGATTAATCTCTTGGCAATACCTGAAATAGCCCAGTAGGACATCTTTACCTTATTGTAATTCTAAAAAAAAAAAACTTTGTTAGGAAATACTGATGTGTTCAACTTTCTTGAACAAGAGCCAAGCAAGTTTATAGATTCACATTTTTTTTCAAAGAATAGACCTATAGGCTAATTGTCAGTAAAAATGCTGTATAATAAATTCTATGAAACTGAATTTCTATGGTAAATGTGTTTCCCTCAGAGTTGACCACTGGAACAATGAAAAGGAGAGACTGGTACTCATTACTGACAGGTAAGTTAGAGCTAGAGTAGCATATTATAATGTTTTATTTGGATGCTAAGTGACCTCAGCTGCCCATCTGTGGTTGTTGTTGCCCGGACTTCCCAGACTTTCTTTGTCTCACGACCCCAAATTGACATCAGTCATTTCCTGTGACCCCAACAACTTGGTTGCGGGCTATGCCAACACATAATGATGACATCATATATTCTAATCGCCTAAATGATGTTCTGATTGGTTGGATTTGAACCCCAAAACAATGCAATATAGGTTACAGGTGCAATACACAGACATTGTTTGTGTATCTAGTCGCTCCAGATCTGAGATGTATCCAAAGGGGTAGAAGGGGGTGCTTAGGGCAGAAATGAACCGGGTCTATGCTGAGTTTGTTCTGTACAATGTGCTGGTTGATATGATCTCAGACAGTCTCTCTGGTTTTGTGTGCAGGTCTCTGTTGGTGTGCAAGTATGACTTCATCAACTTGCTGTGTCAGCAGGTCGTGAGGATCTCCCTCAACGCGGTGGACACCATCTCAGTGGGCGAGTTTGAGTTCCCGCCCAAATCTCTCAACAAGTAAGACCCGCAGAGCAAAGATTCTCTATAGTCTCATCAGCAGGGATACAGTGGAGCGTAAATGCTGTTGTTGCACCACCTTTTTTCTCCTGGTTATTTCAGTAGTCAGTGTATGGGATGAATTGACTTTGTAAACAGGAAAGGCATCGGGAAAATAAAGTTTTAAACTGTCCAGTGTATAGATAGACACTGGAATTGTATCCAGTATTGTCTGTCAGCTGTTGCCAATGTTTGTGTGCTGTTCACCTTACTCCATCTTGCATTACGTTGCTCTTTCTCACTATATGCGATCACTTTGTGTGGTGGTGCACGTTGACCTGCTAGATTGTAGCGCAGGTTTGGATGAGTTGGGATTGATATACTGACACATGTATGCAACGCTCTCGTGATCAGAGCTGTTTATCGGGTCTGGACTTTTCACTCGCACTAACCACTATGTTATTCTCCCATCAAAATTGCTTGTTTTTCGGGTGAAATGTTCTCTGGGTCGAAAGGGCACAGCCCCCACTTCATCCCTCTCACAACATTTTAGGCAGCACCCCCTTGTGAAATATACTTCCTACGTCCCTGCCTGTCGGTCACGTTTTTACTTAGGACCAATGGAATGGCAATGGAGACACCTCTTACTGCGGTCTGCGTGACCCCTGCTGTGTCAATTTAGAATGGAATGAGGAGGCCTCAGTGTCAGACCTGGACTAGGGGATCATGTAGGAAGTTTTTTAAAAGAGAAAGCCTTCAGCGGATTAATTATCATTACAAGGGAATCAACCAGAATTGGACCAGCAGTTCTTTCTCCTAAAATGCAACTCCTTGGTCTGTGCACACCTTGAACAAAAGCCTGCAACCTCTGTCATTAACCAGGGTGGATGGTCCCTGCTGGTAGAGCCTGTACTCATGTTTCCAGTCTTTCAGCATACAAACTTGATTTGTTTTGTTGGTTTGTTTGTCTCTACAGGAGGGAGGGCTTTGGGATTCGGGTCCAGTGGGACAAACGGCCACGTCCCTCCTTCATCAACCGCTGGAACCCCTGGTCCACAGACGTGCCCTACGCCACCTTCACTGAGCACCCCATGGCCGGCGCAGACGAGAAGGTGGCCTCTCTCTGCCAGGTAAAACACTCTGACCCTCCTGCCCCCATCGAAGAAGCATCAACAGTTACCTAACAGGAAGAAGTACATACACCCAGTGTCATGTTGGATTCAACAGAAAGTGGGGTGTCACGCTGGCAACATCCACTTATTTTGTTTTCGGATCTACTGTTCACTTAAACACGAAAAGCTGTCGTCGTATGTGTCCACTCACTCACACAGAAAAACTCAACCTAGTGTATAAATCAGCAATACCAAGCAGTCAAGTTTTTCATTTTGGATTGACTGTTTGAAGGTAGGTTGCCGTTTTTCTACGGTAATCAGCTCTAACTTGTTTGTGTGGTGTTATAAGAGTGTTATTCTGTTATAAGATTGTATTCTGCTGAGTGGGAAGTTGAAAGATTGGAAGAGAAATGATTGACGGCGCTCCTTTTGCTCTCCTCTCAGATGGACAACTTCCGGAACCAGCTGGTGCAGGCGGTGAAGACGGCCCATAAGGAGTACCCCATCCCTGGGCGGACCAACGGCGTGCTGATCCTGGAGAGGCCCCTTGTTATCGAGACCTACCTGGGCATCATGTCTTTCATCAACAACGAGGCCAAGCTGGGCTATTCCATGACCAGGGGCAAGATCGGCTTCTAACACCCCCGGTCACTCTACCCCCTCCCTCCCCCTGTGTGTGAATCAACCAGTACACTTCCAACTGTGTGACGCTGTTACTACACAAGCAGTGTAAGCTCTATCAACCCTGTGTGTACATGAGTATCGTTTATATATATGTGTGTGTTGCATTCATAGGAGGCCTACTCTTCTCTTTGTGCTCCCATGAAGTTTCTGTGTCATACCCAGGAGCTTGATGAGTATGGCATGGCACCCGTGGGCACCCGCGCGCACCGTTCACTTACCATTACCACACACACTCCAATCAGTCATTTCCACTGTTTTCTGTTTAGCCATATTTGTTTGACCATGGAAGACTTTTGTGACTTTTTAGTGTGTTGGCAGGGAACACCACTTAGATTGTTGTATACAGTCTTATCATGCTGAATATAGTGGACTGTCAAAGCTCCTGGACTGCGGCTAGGATGACCACTGAGTGAGTGACCCTGGAGGCATAGCATAGCTGCTTTTGTCCTGTTGGAGGGCTTTTTACCTCAGAGAAAAGCAGACACACTCAGCATTGCCCAGCCAAGCAGTCTGTGGTGGTATTGGGCCCAAGCCTGTTTATTTGGGCCATTAGGCAGCTCTTAGCCCACCAAATATGACCTCTCATAACCCTAAGAACCAAAGGAGTGGGACTTAGCCACAATACCCTCAAGTTAATTTCCTGCCTGAGAAGCCTTGCAAAATGGCAGATGTCGGCAGTGGCACCAGCTGTCTTGTTGGTCCTAAAACCCATCACTTTTTTGCATGTGACAGATCAATTGGCTTTTACTGCTCAATAAGGTGACTTAAGTGTTTCTGTTGTTTTCTGTGGTAATGAGTCCTAAGGCTTGTTACGGTAGGTAAGTAGGTTTTCACACTGAACGCCTCGGTAATTACTCCTGTGCCACGAGGCCAGATCATGAGCTTCTTGCCTGTCTTTGTGCCATTTGGTTGAAATTGTATTTAACCTTTATTTTAAATGCCATTGTGTAAACACAAGGAAGCCACCAGTTTGAGCTGAATTCAGTTTTTTTTTTCACATGATGTTTGCCATAGCTGTGTGTAATGTAGCCATTGCTGTGTTGGTGTTAAGCCAATTGCCTTGATGCTGATTATTTTTGGTTGCCTTCCATAAATGAATATTTAATAATAATAATAATAATAATATGTATTCCCTCCACTTGGAGCTCTCATTCTAGATCAACAAAGGCAGCCCTTCTAAATCAATTCCAATTGATATTTTGTGAAAATATCATGCCTAGGGCTGGGAGTTTTTCTTGGTCAAAAGCAATATTTTGTTCACCGCTTAGTGATTCAATACACTTCTTGCAGCACTGCAAGGCAAGATATAAATAATGGCACAAATAATCAACTTAATCCAGGTCAAGCTCACCATTTATGAATCAGGGAAACCGATTTATAAATTGTTGCTGATATTTAATGGAAATACACCCACAGGACAGTGACTAACCTTTCCATCCATCCACCAGAGCTGAATCTGGTTGTTGTTCTAACAGGTTTCAGGACAAACTCCCTGTGCTGCTCCCCTTGCTTTTACAGCACTGTGCATTGTGCTACCAAAGGTGAAAGTGCTTAATTGCTCCAATGAACTGAGATGTCTGTCTAAATGTTATGCATGTCTTGCATGTTGAGTTTGCATGCAGTCTCTTTAGAACAGAACGTTTTATTCAATTTATTTACTGTTTCATGGACTACAGTGACCAAATACACTTCTGAATAAACATTACGTTGCTTTCAACATGCAGTTCCCTACATAATTGGACAGTGAAAACATATGTTTTGTTCTTTTTGCGATAGTCACTAAAAGTACAAACCGCTATTTTTAAGTTAAGACTTCCTTTATGGTCAATTCTAAATATTCATAGCACAGTGACCATGATGTCAGACAGATGCTTGTGTTATTTTGTATGGCAGATAAAATATTGTAACTGAAGTGCAATTTATAATGCCTTTAATTTGGGATTATTTATAACCCCCTTTGCAGACCAGTTTGACTCAACTATCTTACTACCGCCTACAGCTTATTCTGATTTTGAATCCTGTAAATTGCTTATTTAAAACAAATTCAAAACCCATTGTCTCATGTTATTGCTTCATACAATACTGTAAACCCTTCTCTAAATATGGAAACGGTAGTATATGTTCAACCCTTTCCATCTCTAGCAAAACATTCCAACTGTTTCAAAGGCCATTGGAAAGGGATTGTAGACAGTAAGGTTAGACAAAGTATCAACAAGTATTCATAGCAAAGTTTATTAAAAAATAATTATTCAACTTATAGATTTTACATATTTACACTGAACCACAAATACAAAAAACCTGACATTGGTTCCAGAGCAAATGCAAACTGTCTTCACAGATACTAGTGCATGCTTCAATACGACCACATTCATGGTCCCTGCACTGAATGCAAACCCTAAATGAAGAGTGTGTTTGTTGTTAGGAGGGCTGAAACTGACCAGTGAAAATCCATTACCACTGTTGGGGCGTCTCAATAAGCTGCACTTGGGAAATTATTTTGGTCATGGACAGATGACCGCTCTGATTGAGAATGCGTGGAGAAATGGGTCGGTCTTTGAGTGCAGATCTCACTGCTCTGGCCCCAGTGGAGGGAGGGAGAGAGAGTGTGTGTGTCGCCTTTTTCCTCAGTCTTCTTCCTCTGTCTCCATGTAGCACAAACACAACTGCTCTTTCCCCAAGAGGATTAGGGAGTCCCCGCTGCAGTGCCAACTCACTGACTGGACCTGGAACCCGCCTGCTGGGGGGGGGGAGGGAGGGAGGGGGAGAGAGAGAGACACAAACACACACAGTGGTTAGAGTATAGCGCTTTTTACAGATACTTATGTCACCAAGTGCCCAAGTAACTTGGGCCTAAACCCCACAAAGAACATGCCAAGATGAACTATAGTGCAGGACCTAAATATGTGCACTCTTCTTATATTGCCTGACTGATAGAGCCAGAAGTTTTTCCTGACCATATGACAATGACCAGGAAAAACGTGGCCTTAATGTGGAATGTGAATGCCAGGGAGTGTCACCTTCAGTAGGTACTTGCACAGACACACAGCCTGCGGGGGACCAGAGGTAGATCTTGGCGTTGCCCGTGCAGAGGGCCAGGCGGGGGCGGCGGGGATCCCACTGGAAGCAGCGGACGGCTGCTGTCTGCTCCAGCACTGCCAACAGGCTCAGCTTCTGCATGTCCCACACCCACACTGTGCTGGCCATGCTGTCTGAGGGGGTTGGCACGCACACACGCAAACACACACACTGCCAGAGTCACCACAACCTACCGGGGTCCGAACTGCTCAAACAGTGTTCCTCAGTTTATTAATATTCAAGCTGTCCAGTGACTACTTTTTGAAAGACTGTTTATTTGCCATGTAATCAATTGTTGGAATGTAATTTTTTTGCACACGCCTGAAACATGGTCTCGTAACTTAGTTACAATGGTTGCTCTTCAAGAATTACGAGTCATTACAGACAAAGTGACTAATCTGTGAAGTTATTGAACGGGTAGGTTCATGCTTCCGAATGTGATAACGCACCGCTCATACAATACCTATGGCGAAATGTGGAAGGAATTTAAAAGTGAAGCTGGCTCTTCGGTACTCTTAATGCTCAGCTCCACTTTGCTCTCTGATAGGCTATGTGGATTGTGATTGTGTGTCACATAGCTTACACCCTTGCAATCCTTTCAGATCTACAAGAAAAGTCCAGGGATGAGGGTGGATTTCTAATGGTCTGTGTGTGGCTGTTGATCCAGTGGTTTAGGACAGACAGTGGCTTACAGGGCTGCATCCCAGTGTGCGGTCAGTAAGTTCTGACCATCCCAGTGTGTGGTCAGTCAGTTCTTACCGTTCTTGGTAGCAAGATAGCGGTTGTCTGAGCTGAAGGCCATGGAGGAGACCCCGATTTTTGGGTTTGCCCGGTCAGGGTCGGGTTTGACCACAGGGATCTGGACGGGCAACGGACAGATCTCATCTACAGCAGGTCATGGAGATAAGAGATAACACATTCAGTTAACACACTTTCCTCACAGTTACGAAAACATAAATCTTTAGTGGTTGAAAGAAAACGTATTGTTTTCCTCAACATGTTTTTTAATGCTACAGTTCTATCCAACTGAATCAAATGTGAAATGTTTGTTCATGCTAGCCAACGCCCACTGGCAGGCATGCGGTGATGCTCACATTTGCTCTGGGTGTTGAAGAGGGTGCTTCCCATGGTGATGTGTTGGATGGACAGGTCCTGACTCCCAACCACGGGCCTTCTCTCCACCTCCTGGTAAACCACCTTACAACAGAAACCCCCCCGACAGTTGCATGGTCAACATGACCTCATCGACATCTGACATAGTCCAAAGTGTCCACCTGAGTACTAGTTCTACTTCCCATGAGTATATAAGCATAGTATACTAATATTAATGGACCTCATGAATCCGATAAGTCACAGAGCTGACATGAAATAAGGACCGGAGAAATTCTTGTTATTTAAAGTTTATCTTTAAGACGGCACACTGCATGTGCTTCCACACTCCAGACAGTTAGAAACAGATTCACACGTTTCACTTTAAATTTGCTTATATGATTGGAATCCTCCTATGAAGACTGTTAAAAGAGAAGTTTATATGCATTCTGGTTCAATTATTGTGAGTATTATGGGTCTCCAACTTGTGTATCAACACATGGTTTGTGAGAGTGCTAATGGAACCACAAGAGAAAGGACAAGTCAAGAATTCCTCGGGGTCCCTAGACGTAAATCGCTGGATATACTGTAATACTCACAGCTTTTGAGTTGTTGTTGACGGTGGCCGGGTGCTCAAACTCGATCACCTTCTTCCAGGTGATGTGGTTGAGGATCCGCACCTGAGCAAGACATTATCGAAACATCAATGACTCACCTCGTATGAAAGGCAGGATAGACAGACATGGAGCTAGAATATATTGTTACTCAGATAGGGTTTGGTTTAGAATCATAAGCACCAGGAGGCCAGACCTTTTCATCATAGCTTCCAATGGCCAGGAACTGACTGCTGGGACTCCAGGACAAGGACTTGATGCCCAGAGACCACTCATACGCACTGTAGGTGGACAGCAGCCGACCGTCCAGGGAATAGAGCAGCACCTTGTACTGGGGAACACAAACACACATACGCATGTGCGCGCACACACACACACTTCAATTTCCAAAAGTTTCCCCAAGTATTGGGAACTGTCTGTCAATTTGATGAATAGTCACAATGAGCCACAATCTAGTTTGTTCAGGAATGTTAAAATGAGTGGACATAGAGTGCTGTGTTTTAGATCATTTAGATCCACATGATCATGTGATTATTTAACCACCTGGACTTTCCCAGATCCAATCAATTTCAAGGATTTTCAGGAATCCTCCACACTTAAATATGTGGCCTTCCTCCTGGTTCATACCATTCCCTCAGAGTGTGCAGGGGTGACCCACCTCCAGACAACTGTCCCACACAGCCAGCACACAGCCGTTAGGAGACCACTCCACCCCCGCCAGGTCCTGGGTCTCCGTCTCAAAGTGCTACAGATGGTGGACAGTCGAATCACACAAAAAGGATAAGTAACATATTTTGGACATGTTAGATTAATCTTAAAAAAACAAGTGTACAGTAAACATGTTGTCCCCCTCAAATGATGTAGTGCCCTTCTATAAAAGGAGAGTGATGGAATGAAGCCTGTGAATGAAGCAAGGCGTTTATAAACTTTTTACGAAGACACTCTAGTTGTATGTTTTACAGCGCTGTGTCCCCGTTGCACAGAGGGAGGGCTTTTGTCTTGGTAGAAAAAATATTTGGGCTACTATCCTACTCACTTTATTTATATAAGACACCTTTACATAAAACACAAATTTCACCAATAGGCTAAGACAAAACATTTACACAGGAAAATTATTTGGCTATAAATGCAACTGGCTATAAACCTAGGTGACACAATTCTGGTTTCATATTGATATAGGACAAGTTTTGGTATTAAGTTATGCTGCATAACAGACCACTCACAAAACATTATTCCCAAATTCTTTAGGCTATAGGCCGACTGCATTAGGCTACACTAGTACAGCTGCATTCGCAGCCAGACTGTAAAGTCATCAGAAACGGTAGTGCTTATTTGATCAGTTTATCAGTCTTGCTTCTTACAGCTTTGGGAATAATATTTTGAGAAATCAACGCAAATTTGTAAGGCTATATGCCTACTGCATTAGGATACACTCCTAGCTCTCCATTTTGCACCCTATTATGACGTTTAAATTATGAATTGGTGTCACCATAGTTTCGGCAAAATTGGGCCAATCAGTGTAATTTCATAAATGTCGCATCTGTATGGCAAGACCCATCATTCACCCAAGTTTCATAAAAATTATCCCAGCAGAGAAAAAGCGTGTGACATACAAACAGACCGAGTCATAGTCCCCTCCCCGATTTCATCGGTGGGGGACAATTATGATCAAATAAAAAAGATTAACTACAACTTTCAGACATGATAATTACTGTATGCAAGCAAATAACATAGCTACTGATATTTTAAATAGACCATAAAGCAAAATATATATTTTTTATTATAATATTATATAATATTTTGTTTTGCAATGAAACTCTTCAAACAGACAGGAACAAACTGCTGAGGTGAAAAGGCCTGTAGTGTGGGTGGGCGGGCGCTCTCCTCTCCAGCTCACCCTGAGTAGGTGCCAGTCATCACACACAAAGACACTGACGTAGTCTTTGCAGTCGCGACGCTCCGCCAGAGCCATGTAGCAGCCGTCCCTGCTGAAGTCCATCCCTGGAACAGACAGACCAGGCTGGGACACTTCACAGACAACAACAACAACCAGCTACTGGAACACAATGAAAAATGAAGGTTTTTAACCACACCATGATCAAAACTGTATATTTTCCAGAACTGGTAAAGAAGTGCTTCAATGTTGGGGTGCAATTTGCTAGCAAACAAAAAAAAAAAAGACTTTGCAGTCTTGACTTTGCAGCACTGTCTGATATTGGCCTAATGTGTAATTATCAAGAGATTTGTCAAGAGAGGTTTTTTTTTAATATTAGACCTCAGTTTCCACTTGGAGTGTTGTAGGCTCACCCAGACACTTTTTTCAGTCGGATTTCATTTCTTGAGCTTTCTTTTGCTCCAATATTACTGTAATCATGTTAGTTTACACTTATTACTTATATTACACTTATTAGTGTAATTGTATATTATTCGAACTGAGAATACTTCCTGTTTTGCCCTCAGGTTTGGAACTCATTTTTTAATACATCTAATATATTTAATACATTTGTTGCTCACTTGAGCGGAATAACAAGGACAACGTCATTTGGTTCAAGTACCTAGTCCATTCTATTCAAACGCACAATGACAGTGTTTTTATAGAAATCATTTTTCGTAGGAACCCCCGTGTTTGACATATTGCATGGAGACCTTTTGAAAGCTGTGCTTTTGATAACAAACAAGTGATCCCATGTATGTCCACTGGTATGGCTAAATGCTAGCCCCAGAGCCAGCCAAAGAAAGCTCAAGAATGAAAACATGACCGAAAACAGTGTCTGGATGAGCCTACAACACAAGTGGAAAATGATGTCTAACATCGAAAAACCTGAACTATCCCTTTAAGCCCATCGTCTCAGCAACAAGTGGTTGGGATAGCTGTATTATTTATAAAAGTGGGTCTAATGATGCTTGGGTCACATAGGGGCAGCTTGGTGTCCCTGTTGGGGAGTGGCTGGAGCCCAAAACAATAATTTCACAGCTTGCTGACAGATATGTTATTACGAGCATGCACCATTTACTGAAGAGGCAAACAGCTGTCAGCAGATGCCCATAGTTTGGCTGGCTACCCAGGGCCAGCCCTAAGGTTAAAGGACAGAGCGGGACATGATTCACAAGCTGCTGTGCCAGTCCACGTGGTGGCCCTGTCCCCAGGTCCTCCCACTGGTCACACACACACGCACACAAAATAATGTACTCACCCTTCTGACATGCCTTGGGATACTTGATGTAAGACACAGCTTTGGTGCACAAGGACCAGACGGTAACTCTCAGCTGTTGAGGCACAGAAACAAAACAAACTGTAACTCATCTCGGATGTATTTCTTCCCTGTGCTTGGCATACTTTCACTCCAAAGGCCGACATCTAAAACAGACGTCTTTGATCTATGATCAATTTCTGAAGCCTGCGGCGTTTCATATCGCAGCAGATTAGTCTAATAACAACTGCAATCGCCATTTGAACTGAATGCCCTCAACGTTACACCCCCCCCCCCCCCCCCCAAAAGAGACAGAGCTCTCTATCTAGGCTACATTCTGTAAGGGGAGCTTGAGTGAGACTGTAGTGAGCTCAGAGACCGGGCGTCAACAGTGGCCTATTAATAAGAGCTCAATCAGCCGGGCCACTAATGAGGCCACTGAGAGTTCCTCCCCGCCCTCCGCTCGTCCGTCAGTTTGGGTTTATCCAGACGCGGCAGTGACCCTGTCGGTCTGCACACTGGCCCTGGAGGACCCCGTGAAGGGGCTCTCGTCTGGAATGTGATCTGTGAGGGCCTCCGTGATGGATATACAAAAAAAAACGCTTGTGCAAGCCATCACTGTGATCAATCACTGGTAGTGTCAGGCAGGGGCACCGGGTGTGCTAGGCTATCGGTATCATTACATTCCCTGTGGGAATGAGCACTTGACAGAGCATTACGTGACGAAGGGGACTCACACCAGGCTTCTCTTATGTTTAATTAGAGGGGCTTGATAAACACCCCTTATAATATTAAGACTAATTCAATATGCTTGTTAATGGGGAATGAACAGAGACAGATTTTGGAGAGGGTATAATATGGTGTACTTGCTGCCAGGGCAGGCCAAGTATCCAACCTAGTATCGACTTTTATGAGGTTGATAATCCAGCACTAAGTCTGGTGTCACAGTTCAGGTAAGTTAAAGAGATAGTTCACCCAAATTCAAAACCACATATTGGGTTCCTTACCCTGAAACAAGTCTGTGGACAAGGATAGACTTCAATCCACACTTTGGTTCTGTTTATCTGGGCGCTGTAACTAACAGCTAATTGTTAGCATTCAATGAAAACCCAATGCAAGCCAATGGACCCCAAGTTAGCATGTTTGAAATGTCATTCCAAATCATCTCAAATTATGTGAAGAAACTCTATTACTCGATTAAAATAACTTTGAATTGAGAATGACATTTCAAAAATGCAACAAAAAAAAAAAAATAGCTGTTAGTTACAGTATTCAGATTTATGGTCGATGTCCTCTCGTTCATGTTGAGGACATTGACAATACGCTGGTAAAGTGGAACGTCACTGGAGACACCAAAACAAGCGCTGTAACGCTGACATGATCATTCAGATATTTCCAAAAATCATTTTTTCCAGCTACGTTAGCAACTAGTCACATTAGCCACGTGACTTGTACCTGTACACATCTCAAATAAAATCTAAAAATAGCTAAAATAGTCTCCTATGGAGCTTCCCATACAAACTTGCTATGTTTGTCTCCAGACAGCTTCATTGTCATTTCATTCTTTGATTCTGAAGCAATCACTTTACCAGCGTATAAAACATAGTTCTTAAAATTGATAAATACTACTCTGTTGTAGGGATGGGTTGGCAAGATAGATAAACTGCCTGTTAGGGCCAAAGCATTCAGGAAACTCAGTCCTGTACATTTATGACCGCAATAGTCTAGTCCTGCTGGTGAAACTGATCAAACTCAAAGCACAGATCTGTCTGTCACGAAGGACGACTGACAAGAAACCACAAGTGTAAATGCTCAGCTTTGACAGGAGTCAGTCAAATGTCCCATCACCTCTTTTCAACCAGATTTACACCCACTGCGCAGCACAGGGCACCCAGCCAACAGCTCAGCATACGGCCACCAAAGGGACCGAAATATCAAGCGGCATCTTGCCCTCCGAGAAGCAAGACAAGCAGGTGATAGTCATTGGGATGTTACTAAGACAGTGCTGAGGGAGAGGCAGAATGTGGTGGAGAACCGGTAGGCTCAGGTTCACACCGCTTAGAAGCTCTTGCCAAGGGCCACATGGCTCACGTAACACTCTGTATTGTAAAATCAGATTACTTGGCCCATTTGTAACAAGGGTGTGTGTTAAATGGCTAACATGTTTCAAGAAGGATGACAGCATAGCAAATTAGGCATGTGAGCTGATAAATCTGTGCTGGACTCCCATCAAACACAACACCTACCATTTTTAGATACTGTTTACTGATGCAGCAATATCCACTTTTAGAGCAATGGTGGCAATATTCTTAACCGTTTAGTTTATTAGGATCCCTATTAGTTGTTGTTGCTACTGCAGCAGCTACTCTTCCTGCCCCCCCCCCCCCCCCCACACACACACACACACACGAACAAAAAACACAACAGTCATCGGCGCCGGAATAAATTTTAAAGTGCAGTAGCAACAACAACTAATGGGGATCCTAATAAACTAAACGGGGGGGGGGCAGATGGAGGCAGGTTATTGTGTTTTCTATTATTGATTCTTTGTGTTAGTTATAAGGTTTCTCTGTTTAATAAACACATATTTTACTCATTGATCATTAATGCAAACCAGTAGTCCACTGGCATCGCTTCAGCTGACCTAATATGGCAGAATTTATTTTCATATCCCCAAAATTATCTTTAGAAAATGTGACCTTATGTTGGCGCATTTCATGCAATTCTACATTGCTTTCAAAGCGCAGCGGTTCACATGCTACCGAGCCTCAACACTGGAAAAAAATAACAAACACAATACTGGATTGATACAGGGTTGATAAAGAATGCTGAAAACCATGTAGAAAGGCACGAAAAATACAAGGACACATTCTTAGGAGACTCCCAGAACCGCTGCCAAAATGTGAAGGTGCATTATTGTCTCCCCCACATTTTAAATCAAAACTAGGCTCCGCCTACGCCATCAAGATAGTTCAACTTGCTAGCCATTGTCTCACGTCAGATAGCGTAACTCCCGTCTGCATTGTCGATTGACGGACGAGTGTCACATGGAAATTACGCCGCCTGTCGGAAGACAATGACGTGCTAGCACAACGCATTGTTCTGTAACACTTTACAGTAAGGGTAGGTCCATTGTCATTAAACCCCATAAGAGATTCACTCCCACCTCAGCGAGGACAGTACTACTAGTAACTACTGCACAGCAATTAAAGGTTATGCATTAACTCTTAGCATTGTCAAGCGCAAACACCCTGCTTCAAATAGTGTAATATAATAATTCAAATGAACTTCAACCAGGTCATCGTATTTGCTACTTAAGGCTCAATTCAGACACAGCCAAGTCTGAACGCACTTGTAGGCATAAACCTGACATCAGGACTAACCCACAAACAGCCTGATTAGCAATTCAGGACCCAGTTTCCCAAAAGCTTTGTGACTAACATGGTCATTTCTTTCTTTTGACGCCTCAGACCTAAGCACTTCAGCAAAGTGGTCTGTTTAACGAATTTCGTTTGGTCATTCACAGAAGATTGACTGTCATACATCAATTTGACAATTGTTCCTCTTTTATGGCATTGTAGCTGGGTTATTGGGAGAAACAAAAGTAGTAACTTGGTGCCAGCATGGCTGTGTCTGATTTCACCTTGAGGGTCAACTGCAATGTGCATGCTGTAATCTTCTCACAATACAAGCCTTATTGTAAATTTCTATTCTCAGTAATGTGGGAATCTCAACTAATAAATAACACCTTTGGATTTATAAACAAGTGTACAGTAAACATGTTGTTCCCCACGAATGACATAGCGCCTCTCCTTGTGTGAATTAATGACAATTATTATTCAATTATTCAAATGTATGACTGAAAAGTTAACAGAACGTGTTGTGTTGACTTGACTCATTACTAGTCTTGCTTCTTAGAGGTTGACATCTACAGATTTGAGGTAGGCTGGAAAGTTACCGGAGCTTGTAGTGCTTATTTGATTAATTTCCAAAGATTTGACAGTATTATTTCAAAACAGTCCATTGGCTAAAAGTAGGGTCTGAGGTGTTCTTTAAATCCTATCATGACATATTTAATGATATCAACATCACATCAGCCACACCATCACAAGACGAATCAGCGTCACCTTGAAACTCCTCTACGGCAAGACGCATCATTCACCCATGTTTCGTCAAAATTGTCCCGTGGTGTTGGAGATAAAGCATGTGATGAACGAACGGAAACTAATTTTGTGACATACGAAACGGACAGAGGTTTCATCGTGGGGGACAACAAAACAATCGAAGGAACCCAAATGTACTTTGTTGAATGTAGCCTACATAATAAGGAGCACTACATTGTAATTGTACTTAGCATAGATGCTGTAGCCTAGTAATAGGAGCTCCTTAAAACCAGACAGTAGCCACTGTAAGAAATCCAAATAACATTGTGGTTGTGTACCCCGACCACCATAAGCATGTTAGGGGTGTTAAATGCAAGGCCTTCATATCTTCTTTTACAACCCAGTAAGCCAATATAATGTGCGTGCAAACACTGCTCCCAGTCCCAACCCTGTGTTATCGTGCTGTGAATATTAAAGCTGTGAAAATGTGGAACTAAACTGGTCTTGTCTGTCAGCCAAGATCGTAGCAAAGCTTCATAACATGAAATAGCGCGTCACACAAGTGACAAAGTCGAGGGGTCGAGAAACTCAAAGCGTGACATGTAACTGAGACTTTCAGCCACTGTGTGGCCTTGAGAGGGTGGCGAAGAACACACACACTCTGACATGAAAATGTCCAATCCAAATTGTAATCAGCGCAATCATTCATTTTGCTTCAGTAGCAGAGTAAACAACAGAACCACCATGGTAAACAATGCTAACACAACTCTAGATTGGCCCTACAAGTAATCCACACAGTCATATGTTATCAGAAAAGTGCTGTAGAGAGGATACATCATGTATTATGTCATTAAATGACCAATCAACTATGCACTTTGGACCATTTAAATAACAAGTAAACCAACAAACAAATAAACCAACAAACAAATACCCTTAAATAAAAGCTGACAATCTATACTTTAACCTTATAGTAATCGTTTGATTTCAAATCCAAACTTTTGGAGTATAGAGCCAAAAGAAGAAAAAAAAATGCTCCACTGTCCCATTACTTGCAGGACACTGTATGCAGATCCAGGATTGTACACGAACAAACCTCCTTCACTTCCCAGCCTTCCCCCCCAAAGACCCATTTGGAGTCAATTCTGAAAGTGAACCTGACAAGTAAAGGCTTTATTAGCACCATTCATGACAAGCTTAGCACTCTTAACCCTGAGCTCCTTGACTCCCTTAAGGGCCATTAAGGAAGATCTGACGAGACTTGGAATCGAACCCTCAAGTGAATACAGTCCTCCTCCATATGAGCTAGACACGGCGTGATTCAATTCAAAGTAGTACACAGTCTTCATTGGTCTAAAGCTAGGTTGGCTGAGGTAAAGCCAGATCTAGACCCAACCTGCAGTAGATGTAGACAAGTCCCAGCCACAATCTCACACATGTTTTGGTCCTGCCCCAAACTAAGCCTTTTTTTTTTTAATATGTTTTTTTAGGGCATTTCTGCTTTTATTGGGATAGAGACAGTAGAGATTGACAGGAAGGATGGGAGAGAGAGGGGGGATGACATGCAAGATAGGTCGAGGGTCAGATTCGAACCTGGAAGCCACTAAGCGCCCCCGGCATTCTGTTTTTGACTCAATGTCCAGCGTCTGGGGTTCCCAGATGACGCCTACCTGACCGCTAAGCAAACTGCCTGGCCTGTACCACTTGCCAGAATCCTATTTAAATGGCAGATGCTTCCCCACCTTCATTTATCCACTGGATGAGGGAGACTATAGTATCAAATCACAATACATCAAGTATCGCAATATGTATTAAATCGCAGCCCATGCATTGTGATATTGCATTGTGAGATCTCATGCAATTCCCAGCCCTACTGGTGTGATGTGATAGTGCTGCAGCTATCAGCTGTGTGGGGAGGGAGGGAGAGAGAGGGGTTGGGGGTGGATGTGGGCGCAGCTGTGTGTGTGTGGGGGGGGCATGTCATGTATGTACTTAAATTGCCATGTGTGTGTATGTTAATTGCCCTGAAAATAAAAAATAAAAATAAAAAAGGTACTGAAGCTGTGACCGCTCCTACCGAAACAATGTAACTGCAATAATGAAAGACATTTTTATATAATTTAAAAGCCATACTGCATACAACCGTATTACCAATCTTGCCGAGGCATCTTGTCATAAGAGGACCACAATGGAAATAAGTCCTAGACTTATCCCTAATGATTTTATTCATGTACGGTTTTTTTTAATGGTTCAACTCTAAAAATTAAATCTGTGAACCCCCCCCCCCCCCCAGCACCTGACTGTCTCATGCACTTCCCACTTCTCTAACCAGGGCTCATCATAGTCTTCCTCATGGGCCGTTCAGACAGACGTTTGACCTATAGGCTGTCACCTCCTTAGGTTTAACTGTCCACACTCCTGTTGTACCGAGACATCCAGCTGTGCGCCACCACGTCTCTTACACACACACACACACACCAACACACACGGCTCCAAGGAAACCAGTCAACAGAGCTCAAACACACTTCTTGGATACCTTGTGCCCACCACATGAACAAGGGAAGAGGGGTGTTGGGGAGGTGAGGGGGTAGGATCCCCATGCCATGGTGTAACTTTAACCACGGAGGAGGGAGCAGCACATAAGTAAAAACAGGTGAGAACTGCTTCTCCATGTTGCCTGGTACAGTATGTCAGTCTGGGGGTTTTGTGGCTGGTAAGCCTACACCTTGGAAGCTACTGTACCCCCACAAACCAACCGTGAGTGGCAGACCAGGGGGTGTCTCGATAGGACTGGGGAGGATGGACAGACAGGATGTTCTGAGAGCACACCACAGAACAGCTGCTGTTTATCAATCAGAAAAAAAAGGGAAACGGAGTGACCTACATGCTGATCTAGGCATAAATGGTCACGACCCGGTCAGTCTTAGCTTGACGGTAGTTTGTTGACGGGTGTTGTATGTCACTAATATGGGGATAGATTACTCACAATATTATTGTAAATAAATAGTGTACAACTCACAAATGTGTACCATGGTCCGTAAACAAAAAACACAAATATAAATGTACTAACCACACACCTTGATTTGTATTTGGAAACTATTATTATTATTTAATTTTTTTGGTTATCACTTCTCTGCCTTTTGGAAACCATTATTTTAATACATGCAAAATGATTAGTAAATACGGCTAAAGATTTGTGAATAAATGCTCTTACATTTGCAAACAAATATCAGAATGAGTGAATAAAAACAAAAGCAATGACAAACATCTTTCCAAAGTTGCTTTGCGTAGGTGTCCAATCATTTCAATAGAGCATTAGAACTGTCAAATCTGCATTTGCGGAACAAATTGGATTTGTTTTCGTTTACAGAATTTTGGCACTGACATTCTGCATGTTCATAGAGAAATGATCCACAAATGCATTGGCATTATCTTAGTTAACTAGATTTCACTAGGACATGACCGACAAGCTAGAGACTTCAGGTTTTTAGTAATCGAATTCGACAACCCTCCTCTTCGTAAGACAGGTTTAGGGTTTTTTTTCTAGGATGTATAGCACTTTTACTGCATCGCTTCGACCTAGAGACTTGCCGTCGCCGTGACGTTGTAGGGGCGGGTCTTTGTGCACAGACAGCCACTTTATTTGTTCTGATGGGCCAATCAGGGAGGGACCTACAGCTCTCCAAAGTCAAGTAGGCAAATCCGAGGAACCGTTCCACTGAGGGACAAGCGTTTTTTTTCCCCCCACTGCGTTAAAAGTCATGAATGCTTGGTACCGGATCAGAATACAATGTACATAACTCATCTTTCAGTGAGATAGTCCAGTCTTGAGTTCACAAAACCACACGATTGAGAAACATCCCCACTGGGAGGGCTGAAAGCCAACAGCTGATCAATGGTACCAGGGGCAACACGTCACTGAGAGCAAACCGCAAGAAAACCTATCCATCCGCTTCTCCTTTTCTATGCAAGTGTGTGAGTGTGAGAGATACTGGGAGGAATCTTTACACAGAGCCTGTCTGTCAGCAAAGGATTAGGTCATATCGCATACCACAACATAGAACCATCTCACACCGATATAGCCCATTTCTCCTGTTACAGCCTTATCTCGTCCATGGATCAGAGAGCAGGGGAACCACAGAGACACTGGTGACTGATTGTCTGCATCACCGCGGAGCTGAGGAAGCCGCCTACGTTCACAGTTTTCCTGATAGCCCTGTTGCCAACAATGCTCCGCATTAGCGGGGGGGGGGCTCCAGCGCCAACTGACCAAGCACGCTAACCTGATCCCAACAATGTCAAAATCATTAGAGAGGTATAGTGTTCAACAATTTCCTTGGGTGGATTTTTTCTCCACCCTATTTTATCGTTGCTCGGCTGGTAAAAGTGGATTAGTGTGGCTGTGTGCAGCATAGTGTGAGGCCTGAGGATCAGGGGTGGGAATTCAAACACGGGAGGTCTTTGGTTACAAATGTCTCGAGGTTTTGAATAGGCCTAGCCTCCACCATGAGAGAACACTAAAGTAAAGGGACCAATAACAAACCTATCAATCAACAGTGTTGTCATAATATAATTCAAAGAGAAATTCCATATTCCTTTCTACCTCAAAGCCGGTACGCATTCAGAATGGTGCTCTTGGTTGGTCACGAGAACAGTATCTGCAAAAAGCCTCACTCAACTGGTGCCAGATCATCATTAGTAAAATGTAGGCGGTCAAACATTTAAAATGGATGCTATTCTTGCGGAACCTCTTGTAAACTATTCAAAATACTCCCAATATCTAAATGGATATGCACAATGAACGTGTCGTGTAATATTGTGAACAGTTGAGTTGAGGGTTGGAGGTCATTTACAGGCTAAGGCGGAGAGGCCCATTGTCCCAGCTAAAGCTCAAATGATACACTGCCTTGAGTTGGCTACCCAACACGAGTTGGCTATGGCATATCTATAGAGATTAATGTAAATCCATACCCTCGTCCAGCATTGTCAGCTGTGAACTGACAAATTACACCCATGTATCCAAACAGTCAGTAGATATTCTGTTCTCTGGGGTGGAAAAGAAAACACACACAAACACAGTCAGTATTCCACACAGGCAGCTGTCCCTAAACAAGTTAATATAGCATCCTGTTTATGAGCGATCTGAAACTGAGCCCTGATACAGACACCCGTCTGGCACAGCCTTAATGAAATCTTGGGAGGGTTGAAGGTAAGGTCAGCAGCCCGTTGGCAATTGGGCATCACCCCGACTTCTGGTAAACTGGCTTGGCACCCCACAGGAGAAAAATGTGGCTTCTCACATGAATTATGACCCCCCCATTTCATCACTCTGTGAGAGATGTCCATTTCCTGCGGGGGGGGGGGAAGGGGGGGCGGCACTGGTTCTCCACGGCCCAAGTCAGGGTCCACCCCGTGTAACTGAATAACTAAAACATTGTTAAACCGTCTTCGCTCTACAATGGACACCACTATCAGATCATCAGACTGTCATACAAATACACAGCCAGATTCCTCCTCGTGGAAGGGTTAGGGTTAGGAGGGCTAGACATAAGGAGTCTACATTCTATTCCTGTTCGGTTGAAGATGCAGACAGACACAAAGCAGAGATGCCAGACGCACTTGCCCTCCCTGCTCCCTCCTACGGGCCAGACACAGTTGCGCGCGGGGGCTCGGCACCTGTCAGTGATTCTTGGAGTCGGGTTTAGGGGGCGACAGACGAGGCTCGCCGTGGCACGGTGCCCAGGTCATAATCCAAACAGGCAGGCGGGTATGAGCGCTGCCATGCACCGCCATCACAAACTAATACATTTGGACAAATATGCCCACGGCCAGGCCAGACGGCTGCCCTTTGACCCACACTGAGTGCAGGTGTGCAAAGCAGATTGTGCTGACGCCCGCAAGGCAGGTTTGGGGTTTCCAATGTTTGTGCGCCGAATAATTGGGAGCAGCGCCGAAAGATCCTAGAAAGTTCTGTCAGTCATACGAACTTCAAAATAGAATCACAAGATAACACACATTTCACTAAGGTATACTTTTTTCCCCAGCATACCAAACCAACAACATTATGGGCCATGCATTTGAAAGGATGCCATCTTCCACTAATACACAAATGTTCGATAACAACCTAAGAATCCAGGCATAAATTATATAACAGAGCAGCACTGGCTAGCATTGCTATGAAATTAGGCTGAATACATTTGTCAGGTGGGAGTTGAGACAGTCTCTGGTGTCCGGCTATTTTCAGGTCTCCTTCCTTATGGGCAGCAACAGTTGACACCAGACAGACAGACATACATATAAACACACACACACACACACACGCCTGGTGACTTCACACTTACATGGAACTCGGTAGTGTTGAGAATGTGACGTCCGTCAGGGCTCCACCGCGAGGAGACTAGTCCTATCGAGCCCTCGTCAATCTTACAGTGCCAGTCGGGCTGCTCCAGAGACCACACCTGAAGAGAGAGAGAGAAAGTGAGAGAAGGACAACCACTCAACACAGACACCCGCCCTAAGTGTACCTGCTGTCAAGCCCAAGTAGTACTCAACAAGGCTTTAGCCACCCCTAACCTGCTGCAGACAACATGAAAGACTGGTGTTGGTTACCTCTGCAAAGGTAAGGTGCTCTGTATGTGAGTTTAATGTGGACCGTATGTGAGTTTAATGTTTTTAAACGCAATTTACAATGATACAAGGGTTTCCCTTTTGTTTCATTTAACCTAGCTGGGCATGATGTGTTGTTAGTTAGGTTACACTTGATACACTGTTTCCAGTTCATTTCCCACCTTTTCTGTAATCTAATAGGAACATGAGACTTGTAATAATATTCAGTGGCAGTGAGAAAGCTATCACCGTTCCGCAATGAAATCGGCCTTCATTTCCACTAGCCTAGTATTCAACTAGCCTAGTGTTATTTTGGGCTAATCACACACACCTGCACCAGCCCCCTCTTGTACATGGCACAAAGAATGAAGAGGGAGTCGGAGGACCACTCCATGTGGACTATCTGGTCAAGGCAGGTGTAGAGGTGCAGGATCTGCAGTGTGTTCACATCTCGCACCACAAGCCTGTACTGCACACATGTGGCCTGGGAGGAGCAGACAGGGGACAGGCAGACAGACAGATGGACAGATGGTTAGACAGACAGACAGACAGACGGTTAGATAGACATGCCACTCCATGGTAATGATTGACAGCAGGCCCAGCAACTGTCAAGTTGCTGATTTTCAGCTTGACCTTAAACACTGGCCATAGATGAATAGCCATCACTTGGGTTTTATAACCCTAAGCACACTACAGAGCCTAACAGAGTTCAGTTGAGCTGTACTGTGCTGGCCTGGTCATGTATCCACCATAGTAGCCCTGTTAGTAAGCCTCATTCAAAACCGAAAAGACGGTTGTTGGAAAACAGCAGACGTGTTCCTCTTTTTTGCACACGTATAGGACCGGTTAATTCAATTCAAAGATTATGAATAGCACGTATTAAAAGAGAAAGAAACATTTTCCAAACAGTCATCTGTGCTCATCAAAGTGTAGTGCCTGTCGGGTAAAAGTTTATTCTTCATTTTTGGATAATGAAACAACATTAGATGGATAGAGGATGTTAGTAATCCAGCAATGCCTCTTCAACAATGCCTCCACATGTCGCTAATCATGTGATGGCCTCTAAGTCATCATGTCGGAGATGACCGCTTGAGATGTTTGCGATGTAGCTGGGAGTCATCTTAGCTTCTGGTTACCTGGTTAGATACTTGCATACCAGCATTGCCTGGGTATCAAGGCGTAGGCCTAAAAAATAAAGTCTACATTTCTTAATATATTAGATATTGCATACCAGGTATTTCCCATCGGGTGAAACTCTGCACAGCTGATTGGACTGCTTGAAGACTTCAGAGAAATTCATCTTGGATGGAAATATTCCTGCGTCAGTGTCAGCAATTGTCACTATGAAAAAGGGAGACAAAACCTAAAATAAGTCACCAAGACTACCTCCGCCGAAATGGGATTAAAGACGGTTCAAATGAACATCCATCAACCAATTCCACTCACAATAACATGAACAAAAACAATATTGCCGTTGGTTGTGTTACAACATTTCTGAAGCCAAGCCAATGTACCTAACGACCAAGCTCGACAACTTCCCCGGCAAACTGACGAACCAACCTGGCTGAGTTGAGTCCTTCCCCAACAACAACACATGGTGGCGACCTAGGACCATGAATGCAATGCATTTCATGCCCAACTCGATTTGGCTAACAGTTAAAGTACTAGGAAACAAACGTAACAAGAGGTAGCATAAAGTAAAAAGCCTCTTTAACATTATTGTTTTGGAACATCAGCGCGTGTATATATATAAAAATGCATTTGCAAATAATGTAGCTGGCAATCTATAGCGACTGAACTACCAATTTCTTACTATATGACTTAAATAAAATGACATTTGTCGAATGGCAATGTCTACCTACAAAACAATGACTGGGGTATGATTAAAATCGTTAGCCAAGTTCTGGAGGCTGATGATGTTTAGCAAGCTTCTGACAATCTTGCTAGGCAGCTAACGTTAGCCTTACATGTAATGCATCGCGCAGTTAGCAAAAATCACTTTCATGCCACTTGAGAGCGTTACATTAGATCAGCAAAGGGGCAAGTGTGCAATATATATATTCACTCGTATCCAGCAATTTTGGAAAAACTTACCTTGTTTACATGCTGTCCAACAAGTGCTAAACAAGCGTACCAACTGTCTGCCTTCTGAAGCTGTTTGAGCAGATGGCGACGATAGGAGCGCCATCCAATCAGCATCTGCACAGGTTTCATAGTACTCTGGGAAATGTAGTTCTAATTTGTGAACGAGCATTTACAGCATAATACCCCACTTAATATTATTATGCCACTGAAACATTGTTTAAATAATATTTTTTGTACAAATGTGCCATATCTACGCTATGCATTTTCGAACACGGCCCTATTTCTTACCTTTCTCGCAGCAAGTTTGATTGTAATTTTTCAGACACAGGCTGGTAAGATAAAAACAAAATAAAAATCTCTCCAAGCTTTCTTAAATAGAGCTAATTGACATAGCATTTCCCAATTGGTGTAATAGGCTGCTATTAGTCTTCATGAGCCCCCCAGTGAGTTGTGGAGAATGTTTCCCGCTTGTGTGCGTCCAAAACGCGGCTAACGCCTCCTCCTGCAGCCTAAACCCTGCTTCCCCCAACCCTCCTCCTCAACATTATCTCCTTGAAGAAAGCTTTGACACTTCTCTATTCGAAAAGTTTCCTTTGGCTTGGTTATCTAATGATTTTCTGGTCATCTAATGATTTTCTTCGACTTCAGAGGTCATCTTTTTCTATCCATTTGTTTGTTTTAATGGATTGTTATTTGACGGGCCACATTGCCTAACCTTCATGTGAGATTGGCATATGTTACATAAAGGATCACTGCGTTCTATTCAATCCTTCTTGGACGATTTCAAACGATTTTCAAAACTGGACCACGATTATTTTGTCTGGTAAGTCATTTGTTTGTTGCTATTGTTTTGGTGATTGTAAAATGAGCAGTTTCTCAATTGAACGCTCAATTGAACAATGCTCCTACATTTTCTATGCCTGATTATTTCCTCATATAATGAGCATTAGAAGGAAGAAAATATGGGTCTTTAAAGCATGTAGCCTATTCTTAATCAGATGTGATGTCTCTAAAAATATCATATTGAACGTGATATTAAAACTCTATAGGGTGGTAAAAATCAATATATATCTAATGATATCAAGCCTGTAAATGCTTCTTATTGTTGTAATAAAAAAAGAATCTACAAGGATGGCAGTAAAAACTACTTAAACGTGGCATATCTTTCCTTTAGTTGTTTGTGAACAATTCTCGCCATTAATCAAATAATTCAATACTGCACTCAGGTGCAGCGCTGACCAGAGAACAGTTCAACAAATAACAATATTTTTGTCTGTCACGATTCAACTTGAGAAGCGATGCCATCTTATTATTGTTGTTATTATTACTGTTATTATTATTGTTATTATCATCTTTATTGTTGTTAATATTGTTATTGTTATTATTATTATTATTATTGTCATAATCATCATAATCATAAACGGCTGATAATATCCTTCATAAAAAGTAATCTGTAATCTATAGGCTGTAACATACATATTGCTGTCTCTTTATCAATTATAATTTAGGTCTATAATAATAATAATAATAATAATAATAATAATAATAATAATATTGTATTATTGTTTTTATAGTTGATTTGACGACTATTAAGCCTACCTTTTTTATTGATATTGATATTATGATATTACTGCTGTGTAAGCCTATCATTTTGGGCTTTTTTGTTTTCTACTCAACTTAGATACACTGAAATATTTCACAGAGGCCTAGTCGATTCAGACAAATCTCAATCAAGAAGCTCGACATAACCTATACCTTCATGTATACTTGAAGAAATATGGGCTCGACATTTGGCATTTTTCAGATTCATTAAGGATTGTATCCCCTCAACACGCGAGTGTGTGTTCTTGGGAGAGAAGCTAATGACCCGCGGGAGGAATGACTGGTATTGTGTAGCGGGTCGTTGTCATGGGTGCTGCTGGTGTTTTATCTTGGGCGTGGAGGTGGAACAGGTGAATTGAAATCAAGATCTCACAAGCAAGTGAGTGTCTTGTTGCCTACTACTTATTTCAACACATAGGCCTAACAGATTATGTTGTACTTAGATAACGAAATTGATTTAGTAGGGCCTATATTTCATATGACATGTTTGATATGCTTTCCCTAATCATTGCTGCCTAAGGACAACTTACAGACTTGTCTATCACACATTAACCTCGTAAAAATTGCTTCAATTCTGATTCAATTCTGGTCAATAAATCCCTATTGAGGTATTGTGTAAGTGAAATGTGTGTTGACTCCTCTGTCCAGGAGGAAATCTAATGCTTCGTGCTGAAATCCCCTGCCATTCCTCAATTACTCTAACTGCAGTTCCACGGTGCCCTCGAGGCGGCAGCTATCACGGGAATAGCGGGAACATACACTCACCGAACACTTTATTAGGAACACTGTACTAATACTGGGTAGGGTACTCCCTTTGCTCTCAAAACAGCATCAATTCTTCGTGGCATTGATTCCACAAGATGTTGGAAACATTCCTTTGAGATTCTGGTCCATGATCACATGATTGCATCACGCAATTCCTGCAGATTTTTCAGGTGCACTTTCAAGCTGTGAATCTCCCGTTCTACCACATCCCAAAGGTGTTCAATTGGATTCAGATCCGGTGACTGGGAAGGCCACTGAAGAATACTGAATTCATTGTCATGTTCATGAAACCAGTTAGAGACGACTTTTGCTTTGTGACATGGTGCATTATCATGCTGGAAGTAGCCATTAGAAGATGGGTAAATTGTGGCCATGAGGATGCACATGGTGAGCAACAATATTCAAATAGGCTGTGGCATTCAAGTGATGATTGATTGGTATTAACGGGCCCAAAGTGTGCCAAGAAAACATTCCCCACACCATTACACCACCTCCACCATGAAAAGGTGTACAGCGTAATTTAACCAGCAAGCAGCTGCTTCAAAATAAGGTCCCAGCTCCAACATGGAAATTCATCCGCACAGGCTCTATACCTGTGTGTGTGTGTGTGTGTGTGTGTGTGTGTGTGTGTGTGTGTGTGTGTGTGTGTGTGTGTGCACGTTTGCGATGACATAAACTGCCGTCTTTTTCGTTAATAAATCGATGCGCGGTGGGAGGAAGAAGCCAACAGTCAAAGTGGACTCCGGTCTTCAGGACTAAGCCAAAACGCTTCAATCGTTCTTCAGATAGCGTACTGTATGTGCGTGCGTCTGAATCGATAGGCCTATATTAGGGTGAGCCAGACCCCAACCATGTTGACCTAGACACAAATAGGAAAGTTAGGCGATTATAAACGTTTTATATTATAAACGTTGTTTAGTTTGTGTGCGCATTTTGTGCTGGTTGCGATGCGCACGTGGGTTCATTATCGGCCCGTATCAATGAGCCTGTCTCCAACAGGGTTAACATGGCTCACATTTGTACGGTGCTTTCAACCCAAACCCACGAACCTTTGCCACAGTTTTTCTTTTCAGCCCTACAAAGGTGTTGCTAAGGAGATGTGACGCTTCATGTTGCGCACTAGTAAATATAGTAGGCGAAGTGCAGGGCCAACAGAGTTCGAGGGGACGTGTTCAAGAATGGATTGGAGAAACTATCGACAACTCAGAAATCATTATTTTGCGGTAATAATTAATAGACTTTGCTTAGGCTACTTACTTTACTTACCAATGTTAATCACTCTATACATAATCAAAGCTGTAGGATGATGTAGGCTATAGGCAATTTGCTTGTGTGCTCATATTCAGGAGGTGAACAAATGTTGAGTTATTTGATGGAAATTACATTATTGATGTGTTGACAAATAGCCTCTCTATTAGAGCATGCGCAAAGCCATGCATGACCGGACATGAACTAGTGATGGGCATTTCGAGTCTTTTCAGTGAGTCGGATCATTCGGCTCCGTTCAACAGACGTTTATTCGGCTCCCAAACGGCTCTTCGTTAAAATCATCTCAGTTGGAACATTTTAATTTGTGATTGGTGTTTGTGCACATTTATCACTCACAATGTTCAGTGGAATACAAATGTACCTTCTTCTAACTATCAAAATAACAGATTTTTAGATACGTGTAGGCTATTATAAAAACTAGGCAACAATTAGATGTAAAAGTACATACATGCATTGAAAGTAAAGGGGATTCTGTATGCGGGTGTCATAAAATAGGCTGTGCATATTAGAATAATTACATTCTTATGTTAATTTTTTAACCCCAGAAAACGAACGGTTCTTCATATGCGACTCGGTTACCTTAACCGAAAAGAACCGGTTGGCGAGCGACCCATCACTAATGCAAACAGCTACAACTATTCACGACATTCAACTATTTTGCGTCGCAAAAATGCATGGTGAATAGTTGTAGCTGTTTGGTATACCAATACATGTTGGTGTCGCAAAAATGCATGGTGAATAGTTGTAGCTGTTTGCATTAGTGATGACAGTATATATATGTTCATTAGTGCAGACAGTTGGTCATTTTTTAAAATTAATCTTGTGGTCAATAATCGCTTATCTGCTCGAAATGATCACATCCATGTTTGTCCTTGACGAGCTTTGCTATCTGTCAATGTATAGCACATTTCCAAAAGCTAACTGGTCTGTCATGTCATGATGAAGTTATGAAGGGAGGGGCTTGAACAGTACATTTATGGCAGAAAACTAAATTCGTTTTATTCAAGCACTAATGCCAAAATACACTCCAATCTGTTTATCTATTTGTCCAATGATGACACACCGGCACGGACGGCCTGGGTGAGTGCACCTTATTCCTCCCAAAATGCCACAAGGGGGAGTCGTCAATTACATGACACGCATTCAAGGCGATGAGAGGAGACCTGTTGATACATCATTTGAAATGGATTGGAACGAGTACAGAAAATACACATGAAGCATAGGCTATGTATAGTTTACTATCCCACTCTGACTGTAGTTCCTCGTTTATTATGATCTCGGTGGGTATATACCCAATCATTGGAAGTAAATAGGAGAAGAGAGACGTGTTTGGTACCACGTGTTGGTGCTCTCTTGGGGTGAGAGAGATGATCAGGAGCGGGCAGGTCTGGGCACGCCTAGGCCTCCGACACCCCTGCTCACTGGCCCAGTGTGATCACACCTGGAAAGAGCAGGGCCCTGAGACAAGGGTGTGTGTGTGTGGTGCGGTGTGGTGTGGTGTGGTGTGGTGTGGTGTGGTGTGTGTGTGTGTGTGTGTGTGTGTGTGTGTGTGTGTGTGTGTGTGTGTGTGTGTGTGTGTGTGTGTGTGTGTGTGTCAGCACATCACCAGCACACTCAGCCCTTTTGGTCGTTGCACCAGCCATCCATTGGCCATCAAACATAACCCTGAGTGTATCGCTCCTCTTTTAAAGCAGCTATCATTTAATTCTGAAAAAATGAAATATTATGATTATGATTCATAAAGCAATAAGGACTTATTAGAGTCAGTTCTGCAGGTTGTGTGTGTGTGCGCGTACGTGCGTGTTTGTCATTTATCGATCCTTATATTTACTGCTATGTATGATGTCAGTAACGTGTCGCAGATTGCTCATGGTTTAACTCAGGTCGTGTGTGTGTGTGTGTGTGTGTGTGTGTGTGTGTGTGTGTGTGTGTGTGTGTTCTACAGAGTGATCTACCCTTCGGTGGATTACCCCTCTGCTAAGATGTCCCAGTCCACGACTGCAGACGAGGGGGGAAACTTCGAGCACCTGTGGAGCTCATTGTAAGTGTTTCTACTCTCTGCCACCGTCTCTATACTCCTTGTTTCCTGACAGGACATTTCTGATACAGTATCATCATTTCATCTTTTCGGACTGGACTTGTCTCACGTCTCCTTACAGGTATATTGTATCTAGCTGTAGCTTGCTGGAGCTGAAACCTTGTGAATGTCTGATAGAGCTTGGTCTCATTCTGTAGATGTACCCCAAATAAAACTTAGTGAAGACAATTTTGTTGATTATTTAATTTCAATTATACTGATAATGACCAAGTATTTTTATGTTCATGATGATGATGATGATGATGTGGCCTAATTGCCAGAACATTAGTAGGGCCCAACCTTTTACCTAGGCAGGACAAACTCAGGACCGTTGTGCCTCTGTTGACCCCTCCCCCCCCCCCCCAGGGAACCAGACAGCACCTACTTTGAGCTCCCCCAGGGGGGTCACTCTGGGGAGCGGACCACCCCCTCTACCAGCGCCCCCGGCAACCGCTCTGAGGTCTGCATGGACGTCTACCACATGAGGGACATGAATGACAACGTCATGGTAAGAGAACGCAGTTGGAATACATACACGGATCAATTCACACCCACTTTAAGGGCTGAGTCCCAACATGTAAATCACACTGATGACAATGGTAGATTTGCAGGAAAGTACAGCACACATACCGCTATCTGAAGTCAGGATTAGGATAGGATTGTGTAGCGGGGGTGATTCAGAATCCTACTTTCGTGATAAGGTAGCCCTGTCTGAGACATAAACTCAAGTGTCGCCCTCAAATAGAAAAAACACATTCAAACATGCATCCTTCTTTTCCTCATGTTGACTTTCAGGACATTAGTCCAGAACCGTGTCATGGTCAGGGTGTAGTGGTAGGGAAAAAGGCGGGTAAATGCTGGACACCAGAGAAAACAATGAAGATACACACAACTGTGTAAACACAGTTTAAGTGGTTTGAATTTGTGCGACCAAATATACAAAAAATGTGGCATATGTATGTAGGCCACCCAGTGAGACTTTGTCCCCTCCAGAGTGGAGGAGATTCCCTCCTGGTTTCCCTCTCTTCTGGAGCCCTTTCCCTCCTTGACTGCTTAGTGAGGAGTGGACTTATACTATGAACGGGGGAGGTTAACACCTTAATTAGAGACCAAGCCAAGCCCGAACACAGGACCTGCTGCTCTACCATCTGTGGCACAAGGAGAGAGAGAGAGAGAGAGAGGGAGAGGGGGGGGGGGAGAGAGAGAGAGAGAGAGAGAGAGAGAGAGAGAGAGAGAGAGAGAGAGAGAGAGAGAGAGAGATGTGTTCTAAATATCGAAAATGTCTAGACGCTGGCTCTATAATGAGAAATATATGTATTTGGTTAGCATCATTTAGTTAATGCTTTGTAGGCTGATTGAGGAGGACAACAGCAATGGACTTAAGTGTATAAAAAAAAAAATAATAAAGCCCACACGGTGAAAAAGATCCATTCAGAATTTCAATCAATCTATAGAGAAGGAAGAAAAGTTATTCCATTTGCAACATCAACAAACCCCCTCTGATCTCCAATTTTGGTACAGTCCAATATATTATTGGGCAAGTCTGGGCCTGCCTTGCGGGTTAATGAATAGTCATAAGGAAAAAATGGGAGGTCCAACATTTGTTGTTAGATGCAGGAGTAGTTGAGAGGGCCGAGGACGGCAGCCGAGGAGGAGAATCAAATGTGTCTTTTTTCTCTCACATCCCCTCCATCCTGACTTGAGACGGTCCTGTGAGCGGTCCACCTGACCCTGTAACTACTGGACAGTGCGGTCCAGAGCTTTGACCACACCTGACCACTTTCAACCTCTCCTCCTCTCTCGGACGTATGAGAAGCAGGTCAGGGGAGCCACCTCCAACCCTATGGGACGTCTAAAATGTTGTATATCAGTGACCCTGCACAGCACTACAGCACAGTAGGTGGCTGGGACTTTGGCTTTTGGGACTTTCTTCCTTCCTTTTGGTATCATATATCGTCTGTCTGTTCATTCTACATGCGTTTAGGAGTGTAATTCGGATGTATTGTTTTTCATGATATTTGCAAAGATTTATTTGAGTTGGATTGTATCATTGATTGTATCTGGGAGTTAGTATCGGTATTATCCAGCTATTCTGCTCTAGAGTTGTTCAGCTCCTTATTAGGAGTGGAGTTATTACCTTATTAGAGTGGGCATTTGTTATTGGTTGGCTTGAGGAGGAAGATGTAAGGAGGTCAGTGATAGGTCAGGTGCTAATTTGCTTGTTTCAGTCATTTCACTGTGGTAATCTCTGATAATGATGGGGAAAGAGACTTTTTGCATGTTTGTATTCCTTACTTCAAAACAAAATATGTGGTGTGTTTATTAATATTTTCTGATAATGCACAGGAACAGCTACAACTACAGCTTCTTACTGTACAATATTCCATTGTCAATATTACATATATTACAATATTACAATATTACATTGAAACTACTTTGAGATGATATTAACATGCTGGTGAGCTAAATGCTAAACTGGTTTCCATTTCCTCCAAATGTTGCTTACTTTAACCGTGTGCTACTTACAGACATGTCGTTTCATAGACCCCATTTTCATCCTACGGACTACTCTCCTGGTTGGTCAATGCTAAAAGCAATTGCACATATAAGTGAATTGTCCCTTTAATTAAGTATTTTGTTGTACCAATCAAGGGTTGATTGTATTTGTGGGTTAATTATCATAGTCATTATAACAAAAAATCATCTTTATAGATAAATATACCATTATAATGCTCACGACAGGTCGGCTACTTTATTTCTACTTTTAATCGTCATTGTGTTGACGGTCTTAGAACCTGTTTAATAGAGACGTAGAGATGTTTTTGGTGTACAGTTGACTCTTTGTATAAATGTACTTTGAATAATGCAAGCTCCTTTTATGTGCAATGCACATTTCCAGTTCTCAATGCTATGTGATTATCTATACTGTAATTGCTCTGGTTAACTGCATGCTCCAGTTTATTGTATGCTGTCATGACAATCCTTAGTTGTTGCATTTATCAGGAGTCCACTGCAATTCCAGTCTGAATCCATGACGTTTTGGAGAGGATCCAATCATGATTTGGCCATGTTGTTATTGTAACATGTGACATTGTCAACAATATCGTAACATGACAATAATAGAATATCAGTATCTTAATAGGAAAAATAGTTTCACGTTATTTACATTGTATTCTACAATCACGATGAAAATTTGACCTGTATCTCATATTTAACAGACAGCTAGAAAAGGTATTCAAGTACAAGGATCATCAATAAGTGAGCATGGATAAGTACTGATGATAATACACACCACATACTGTAGGTCCTATGAGACAAGATCATTCCAAATAACACTTTGCTGCAACTTCCCATTGAACCCCCAACAGGGGGCAGTCTTTTTACACATGGCTCCATGCTAATACATGGGACTAGACCTCTCACACACACAATCACAGGTGGTCATGTTCACTTCATAGAGTCTGACTTAGCCCAGACTTGCCCCAAAATGCATGATGCCATGTTACTCTGTATCATCCTTTTGGTGCGTGATGATACACAGGAACCATGATTAACTTTTTTATGGTTTCATTTCAACCCTGAATGCTTTGATAGAGCGTTCGATGGAACGCATGATGAGATCCGACTGTTACGTTTACATTACATTTTTGACATTTAGCAGACGCCTTTATCCAAAGCAACTTACAATAAACACATTTGTTGAAGTAGGTGAATCATCTATCCGTCAGTCATCATAAGATAAAGTAATCAATGCTCGGACCAGGGGCCGTTGGCAGTCACAATGCTAGAAGAAGGAATTATTATTATTTATTTTTTTATTAACAGGAGAGAAACTTGTACAGGGGGGTAGTGGGGGTGAGGTCTTTAGGAGGGACCGTTAGGACTGTGTGATTAGTGCAGAGAGCATGGGTAAAAACAGAAGGGCACCTAGGCTCTGTGAGTTCAGTCTATTGTGTTTCAATCATTTTGACGAGTGAGGGTTGTTTTGGCCAGATTATCCACATTAGTAAATGTTTTGCACCCCTTAAAGGCGTTTTTTGATTGGCAGGTACTGGGATGCCTGCCTCAGGGGACGTTGTTGTCGGGGTGGGATGCTTAAATGTTAACATACCAGTAAATACCAGTACCGTGCACACACACACACACACACACACACACACACACACACACACGCACGCACACGTCCACACAGTGGCAATGGGGCTTTTTGCTCAGTTTGATCTAGCTACAGAGTGTGTGTGTATGTGTGTGTGTGTGTGTGTGTGTGTGTGTGTGTGTGTGTGTGTGTGTCTGTGTGTGTGTGTGTGTGTGTGTGTGTGTGTGTGTGTGTGTGTGTGTGTGTGTGTGTGTGCACGGTTTGACTTCATTCCCCAGATCCCTCGATTTTTCAGTTGCAGTTTTCAGTGCGGACTAATGGGGACATTGAACCAAAGTCTGATTTAATCAGAAATTGTGTCATCAGAGCAAACATACTGTATTAGGCTTTAAACTGAACAAATAATAGTGTTCTCTATCTTGCCCCACTTTCCTACTCTTTGTGAACCGTATCTATGTTGTGAACCTTGGTTACTGTTGGTGGATGGGGATATAGACATCTAGGGTCAGGTGACTGTCCCTATATGACTGAGTTAGTTTGGTCAGGATGAACCTGCTGTGTGCACGCACACACACACACACACACACGCACGCACGCACGCACGCACGCACACACACACACACACACACACACACACACACACACACACACATACACAAACGCACGCACACACACACACACACGCACGCATGCACGCACGCATGCACGCACACACACACAAATGCATGCACGCACGCACGCACGCACGCACGCACACACACACACACACACACACACACACACACACACACACACACACACACACAGGCCAGATGTAATCAATAGAATCTACATTATGGCAGGGGCTTTGACTCATTCACCTGTATCTTAACCCATCTGTTTTCAGCATTGACAGTCAAGAAAGTTGAGTCAGATGAAGAAGCCTTTCCTTCTTGTTTGTTTCTCTGGAGGTATTACCTCAGTTAAGATTACGCAGTGGTCCACGTAGAATGTCTTGACCACTGAAATTGGGAACTTCATTTACTCCATGTCACCAGATTGAATGTCATCAATGGCTGATGGAAAGGTCTATGATAAACCTTCCTTGTGTGGCCTTCTCTCAATATGTGTTCCAAACAGTACAGAGTAGAGTACACACAAGTATAGCAGAGTAGGAGAGTAGGGTAGGGTAGATTATAGGTAGATTATAGGTAGATTATAGGTAGATTATAGGTAGATGAGAGGAGAGGAGAGGAGAGGAGAGGAGAGTATAGAGAAGGGTAGAGTAGAGTAGAGTAGAGTAGAGTAGAGTAGAGAAGGGTAGGGTAGAGTAGAGTAGAGTAGAGTCATCTAGTCTCTGTTGTCCCAGCGTTGGAGTGAGCCTCATAGTGCAAAAACCATTACATTAGACATTCAACGTGCATGTAAGGAGAGTGAAAAGGCTGCCAGGTACAATACTCTACAGGACACCAGGAAGCATCGTACCCTGCACGGGTATAACAGTCAGAGAAACATCTGACAGTGAAGGGAGACTTGGTCGGAGTCTATGAAAAGGTTAACAGTTCTGGCTCAAAGTAAATCCAATATTCAATGTCATGGAAATCCAATATTATTGATATTGAGTCATGACGAAAGTAACTACACCGGTATAAAACATCAAGTCAATGCACGACTGTTTTCCCACAACAAGTATTGATACGGTATGCTGAGGCCACAGACAGAAAAACCATAGTCCTCCTTATATGGAATCCCACTATCTCTCCTGCTTTAACCTTTGAACCGTACTCCTCATTCTTTTTCAGGGTTTTTTTCCTCTCCCTCTCTCTCTCTCTCACTCTCTCTCTCTCTCTGGGCCACGTCAGACCAGACAGTGTTTACCTAATGTAGCACAGGCCTTAACAAGGTGCTCCTCCAGCGTGTGTGTACTTGTGCCGGTGTTGTCTTCTGCGTCCGGGCATGCCGTAATTAGAACACCATGCCATTTTTTGAGTTCCCATCTCTCTCTCTCTCTCTTTCGTCTCTTTCTCTTTCTCTCTCTCTCTCTCTCTCTCTCTCTCTCTCAGTACATCCTCTCTCGTTCTCTCTATCGGTCTAAGTTTCCTAACTTTTGCTGGCTTTGAGGGTTTTTGAGAGAAAAGTGTGTGTGTAAGTGTGTGTGTGTGTGTGTGTGTGTGTGGGTGCTACGTTCATTGATGCTCACTTGTTTTCTCAGACCTTAGGGAAAGGCTATGTTCCCCTTTTTTTTGCCTTCTTTTGTTGTGTTGGATACTTCTGATATAACAATCAGTGTCTGAGAGACACGAGCCAGTTTGGAGGATGTACTACGTGAAAAAGAAGGTAATTGTTTATGTCTTTGATTCTATATTCATGTGTGACGCCTACCATTTTGGCTCTCCGTGGGATCAGATCATTTATGTCGTTTGTGATGACGATCAAGACGTCCTGCAGTTCAATCACACTGGGACATTTCTTTCTGATGTATTTAGTTGGCTTGAATTCTGTGTGGTCTCACTGTCCGTTGGGGAAATACTATGGATGGACTGATGCCATCAATCGTTTATCCATCGTGTGCCAATCTTCAATGTAACTAGTTACTCGTTAAACATCACTTGACAGTAGTCTGTGACGCTGAAAAGAGTTTTCAGGACGGTCTCGCTCTGTGTTGTCCGTAAGGATGTTGAGTGTGTCTGCGGTTGACTTTCGTTCAGCTCCTCTTCTGAATTGCATCGTACTACCCGGCTGTATCGCAACAATATCAATGAACAGTAACCAAATAAGTAGGTCAATTCAACTGGAAACTGAATCCAATTCTCAGATCATCGAGCAATCAATGAGAAAGACAGAGAAGCAGAGCAGACTGCTGATTGTTCTGTCTACCTGTGTGTGTGTGTGTGTGTGTGTGTGTGTGTGTGGGGGGGGGGGGCATATTCTGGCTAGCCCCAACAGAGTAGCGATGTGAAGTGTGTCACCACTCACCGCAGAGCTGCAAATCTTCCCCTCCCGAACGGATGGATGGGGGGGGGGGGTGAATGGCAGGCAATTAGGCAGAGCACAGTTTTACACATGTGTTTTACAACCCCACACTGCTCCCCCTGGGGGGGCTACAAAGGGGCTGCAGCCTCTCTTACACACACACACACACGCGCACACACACACACACACACACACACACACAAACTCCCCCTCAAATCTCCTTACCCCTCGCAGAGTGTAACCAGATCCCCCCCCCCCCAGACAATTTTCAAAACCCTTGTGTCTCTCCAGGTTGGTCTTTACCTGTATCCACCCTTTCTCCTCCTCCTCCTTCTCCTCCTCCTCCCTCCTTCCCTTCCCTCCCTCCCTCCCTTCCCTCCTTCGTTCCCCAGTCCCAGTACAACCTGCTGAGCAGCAGCATGGAGGCGAGCCTGGCCAGCCGAGCAGCGTCCACCAGCCCGTACAGCTCGGAGAACACGTCGTCGGGGTCCGTGCCCACGCCCTCGCCCTACTCCCAGCCCAACTCCACCTTCGACGGCATGTCGCCGGCGCCCGCCATCCCCTCCAACACCGACTACCCGGGGCCACACACCTTCGAGGTCACCTTCCAGCAGTCCAGCACTGCCAAGTCTGCCACCTGGACGGTGAGTCGACGAGAGTTTTTTTTGTTGTTGGGGGGGGGGGGCTTGTGCGTGCATGCATAGACACACACACACATGTACACACATACACATACGGTGTATGCGCATGTGGCTCGCGCACACATACACGTGGTAGACACAAATGGGGCTGTGAGGGGTTGGCTTGTCTTTTTCTCATGTGATGCAACTGTCTCTCTCTCTCTCTCTCTCTCTCTCTTTCTCTCTCTTTCTCTCTCTCTCTCTTTCTTTCTCTCTCTCTCTTTCTTTCTCTTTCTCTCTCTCTCTCTCTCTCTCTCTCTCTCTCTCTCTCTCTCTCTCTCTCTCTTTTCTCTTTCCCTCTTTTTGTTGAGTGTCATTGTCTCTCTTCTTTATGTGTTCAGCTAGCTTGAACAAACCTACAATAAAAATCCCAAAGTAAAGACTGCTCTAAGATCAGTGAAAAGCTCTTTATACGACACTAAAAAGGAGTGTTTGAATCCGTTCTATGCTTTAACTGTTACTGTCATGTTTAAAGGCTCAATGTGTCATTCAAACAACAACAAAGCGGGCTCCCACCCACTTTTTTGGTTAACAGCTGAGGGATGGGGGTTGGAGAAATGTAACAACTCTCATTTTCATAGACAGAGCTATGGATGCAAGGTCTGACCATCCATGAGATCAAAATCATAGTTTTAACCATGTTTTGAAGCTATACAGTGGTTGTTTACAATTGCTTTGTTTACAAACAATGGAGTTAAACAAGCTTATATTTTGTGTTGAATTATATTTTGGGTTGAAGACAGTTACTAACCCCATGAGACATTTAGAAGTTATGTTCTTCAGGAATCACTGGCTATGTATCATTAATTTAAAAGTCAAAAGTCATTGATGTACCAATTCCAGATTGCACATTTAATATCATAGAAATATCAATCTTAGAATTGAACAGATACTGATACTCAAAACATAGGTAACATGTCACTAAGTATAATTAGATGCAAAATACTTCTCAAAACTGTTGTAACATCATGTAGTGCACACATGCAATTGTGTGTGTGTGTGTGTGTGTGTGTGTGTGTGTGTGTGTGTGTGTGTGTGTGTGTGTGTGTGTGTGTGTGTGTGAACCTGAGATTATGTGTGTTCATTTTACTAACAATGATTACTTACTAGCCTGAATACTCAGATCAGGCGTGATTCTCACATTTCTCAAAGCTCTGAAAATAAATCAATACACATTGTAGTTTCACCGTAGGAACCACCACCATGGAATTCAATCGAAACCCTGATAAGACATTTTTAAGCACTTTCTGTCTTTACAAATTACTGCCCGTACAGTAATTCTGGAACCTGAGAGCATCTAGCTGAGGAGAGTCTATGTGGTAGTAGTTTTGCAGGGTCAGACCTGTTGCCTCCTAAAAATTGCATACTGTATGCTCCAGGCATACTTTCTGGAGGCTAACTGCCGTCCACCTCCTATAGACAGATGGGGATGGGACATGCGCATGCAGGAAATCCGCCTATCGTTATTCGTCTTCCAAATTGATTTATAGAGAGTGTTACACCTTCATTCTAAGCCCCCCGCCTACCCAAATCTGTGATGTGTCGATCGAGGTGTCTGTCTGCGGAAGATTTTTTTTCTCCCTTCTCCCAAATTCTCAAAAACATTCTTCCCAGACGTACAGGTCCACATTAGCTGGTACGGATGGCTCAAGACGAATGTGGTGGTAAAAGTAGCCCTGTTCTTCTCTTGTACAGGGCTCCAAACCATTCTGTGGTTTTATTTGACCATGGGAAAAAGGGCGGTTCGGTGAATACCACACTACAGGTTTGATTGAATTAGTTGCAGTGAGATACCATCACCGAAAAAGAGCAGCTAAATGGAGAGTTAAGTCCAGGAATGTGTCTGAAATGGGAGCTGCCGTGTGATTTGTCTTGGCTCAAATGGAGTCACCTCTGGAAAGGTGTCAGCTCCGGATTGTCACAAAGTTGACCTCTTTGAAATAGGAGCCTGCACTTCCTGGCAATGGGTGTGTGTGTGTGTGTGTGTGTGTGTGTGTGTGTGTGTGTGTGTGTGTGTGTGTGTGTGTGTGTGTGTGTGTGTGTGTGTGTGTGTGTGTGTGTGCTTTTTGGCTCTGTTTGGGGAATGTACTCATGCGTGAGGGGCTTCATTCAGGGGCTCGGTGATGTTGTAAAAAGATCTTCCCTGGCTTTAGAAGTGGTGGTCTCTGACCCTCTTATTCTCTTCAGACCCCCACTCTCTAAGCTATCACCTCTGGCACCCGAAGATCCACTCTGATCCCAGGCGGACAGATAGCCCTCCTGTCATCCCAGCTTTTTTCTCACACACCCTTCCATTGTCATATTGACCAAGGATACACTCGGAAATCACAAGCCCCTGGAAACAAACCAGGGTTGCGGTCAAGTTCATTTGAGCCCATTGCCGGGAACACATTGGAATTCTATTCATTGATAAAGCAAAAATCCTCATTGGAATGAATGAGATGATTTTGTCAGTCAATTTCCTGAATTGCAAGAGCTGAAATGGAAAATTCGGAATTCGCAGAGACACTGTATCCTGCTGTTGTATACTCAACTAATGATACTTTAATCAGATGAATATGAAAATAATACATCTAGATCATTTCATTTGCCATATAGCTCTTGGTTGAAACTGATGATCAAGCCACAAATTTCACAAATACTTGATATTTGAAAGTATGATAACACTGATAACTTTGTTTCAAAGTATAACTGCCTTGATACGTCTCTGTCACTATTTATCCAATCATATGGTGCCTAACTAACTGTGCAAATGTTTGAGAATGACACCAGTATGAGACGGTTAAGTTAGCATGTAGCGTGACATTACCGTAATAGTAGTAATATAAATCCTTTATTATGCCTATTCCTAGATTATGCCAGGGGAGCCCATGTTTGTGTCACTGCTTGTTTTTTTTTTATCTCCTGGGATTAATCACCTCACGGTGAATGAGAATGGCTCAACAATGTCTTTCCAAATGAAGACACCAGACTCTATTCTATCACAGAAGTCAGGTAGCATGCAAGTATAGCCATAAAATAGCTTGACTTGGTAACACACTCACTATAATGCCACACACGCTAACGCTAACTAAAACCGATAAGTTTGCTTGATATTGCAGAAGTGATGTCACTTGGGTGAACACTTGATATTTCCACTTGACATGGCTGAAATCAAGTGTCAAAGTAAAGAACAGTAACTGAATGCGATAACCCAATGAAGGAAATCTATGCATGCAGAGAATGAATATACAAATCAAGTGCATCTCATTTGAACTACTGCATATTGTGTACATGACTTTTTGTTTTACTGCGTGTGTGTCATAGAAAGGCCAATATTGCAGCTTCTTGCCATGTGAATATTCCACATCATATTGCACATCATATTACACATCATATTGCACATCATGTGGGCCTCCGTGGCTCAGTTGGTAGAGCATGGCGCTAACAACGCTTAGATTGTGGGTTTGATTCCCGCTGGGACCATATATACTGAAATGTATGCACTCACTGCAATGTAAGTTGCTTTGGATAAAAGTGTCAGATAGATAGATAGATAGATTCATATTGTGATATTAATGATGATATGATGCATTGTGTCCCCCTACTCCTCACTCTTGAAGAGAGCACGGGGAGAAGGCTCGTCAAATGTGCTAAGCTGCCTTGCGTGTCTGCCTGATGGAACAATTAAGGCACTCTTCATTGTTTTGTTTCCTCAAGGCAGTAGTTACAGGGAGTCAGAACAATGTTTAGTGTCATGGCATGAAAAGATACACCGTTATTACATGACGTTCTTGAGTGTCGAAACGTTTCAAGTGAGGGAAGATGACCCAGCAGAAAAAAAAGGGGGATTTGGATGGAAAAGATGATTGCCTATGATTATTGTAATTCCTCCTCTATTATAAAAGGGGGGATTTGAATTTGAATTAGGCCTCTCCATTGAAAGCTTGTGCTTTTTCCATTATGTTGATTAGTGAGACATAGGGGACAGTAAAGATTATTCAGATCATTATGATCAGTTTTTGTAATTTTGAATAGGAGAGTACTTTGTGGTTGGTTGGTTGGTTGGTTAGTTTGTTGGTTAGTAAATAATGGAATTATTAATGAAAAAAATGGATAATGGAACCATATCTATCCCTTTTGATTGAATAGCACCATTAGTACTGGTGGAATTATGATGCTACACATTGGTTGGTCATGATTATAGTACATTTAGGATCAGAGCCCTGAACATTTATCCCTGCAGATCTAGGTCAAATACTATATTATGCTTCATTTAGCTCTGACTTTGGCATTCTGGGACTATTCCATCCGATCCATTGTACCAGACAAACTAAATCCAGTGCAGCTGAAATATTTGAAATAAGCTTCACCAAATTTAAAGTTAGGAGCTGGCAACTGTTAACTGACTCTAGATCTGAGCATTTGAACTGCAGGAGAAAAAAACGAAGCAAAGAAAGCCCCAAGATAGGGCATTAACAATGTTTTGTGAGTTCATTTGGAGCCATTTGAAACACAAATGCTTTTTTGAGAACATGTCAAGCATTGTTTAAATTGAAAAGGAGAAGAGATTACCGGCAAACCACCTGGAATGATGCAGGGAGATTCCCACCAACGACAAAGCAAGTGTGTGTTGCAACTTTAAATCCCACGTGCTCAAGGCCTGTGCATGAACATGAATTGTGCACTATGGATCAGTGTCTGGGGGGGAAATTGAGTCACTCTGCGGTGGGCATGAAAGGGTTAAAGAGCAGCTGGCTGGGTGCAGTTTTGTGTAGCCCCAGGCAATGTGGATGAGGGTATATGGGCATATTGACTGCAATTAGATACTTAGCTTTTTGGGAGATTAACTTGTAAATACCCCCTGCTGCAACTGCTGACACATTACAGAGCTGCTCATTATGTGTAAAAACGGCATTGCATGTGTCCCACTACCACCCCCCTGATTTGAAAAAAGTCCTATTTTATTAGTATTTGAAATCATGTCAAATGCTTAACTTTGCTTGATTGAGTTTGCCTGGCACAATGGAACCAATGGAATAGCCCCAGAAGTGCAAGCCCCATCCATCTGGTATTCTAAGCAGGCAGGTATTTTTCAACCCAGGTCTGATTTGTATGAGACTACATGCAATATATGGGCAAATGAGGACACCTTGTTTGGTTACTCTGTCAACTGTGTCAACTGTACATCCATGACATCTGTACACACTTAAGGTCATTCATGTAGGGGATAGACTGAGGGGACAACCCAACCTGCAAACACTTAGCCCTAACCTTAACCCTAACCCTTAGCCCTAACCCTAACCTTAACCTTAACCCTAACCCTTAGCCCTAACCCTAACCTTAACCCTTAGCCCTAACCCTATCCTTAACCCTTAGCCCTAACCCTATCCTTAACCCTTAGCCCTAACCCTAACCTTAACCCTTAGCCCTAACCCTAACCTTAACCCTTAGCCCTAACCCTAACCTTAACCCTTAGCCCTACACCCTAACCTTAACCCTTAGCCCTACACCCTAACCTTAACCCTAACCTTAACCCTAACCTTAACCTTAACCCTAACCTTAACCCTAACCTTAACCCTTAGCCCTAACCCTAACCTTAACCCTAACCTTAACCCTAACCTTAACCTTAACCCTAACCCTTAGCCCTACACCCTAACCTTAACCCTAACCTTAACCCTAACCTTAACCCTTAGCCCTACACCCTAACCTTAACCCTAACCTTAACCCTAACCTTAACCCTAACCTTAACCCTTAGCCCTAACCCTAACCTTAACCCTAACCCTAACTCTTAGCCCTAACCCTAACCTTAACCCGAACCCTAACCCTAACCGTAACCAAATTTGAACTAATTTGGAAATTCAACATCAGTTTGCAGGTCGGGCATGTCCACTTAGCCTTTCTCTCCATGTAGCTGTCATTCATGCTGTCCCATTATACAGTTTTAGAACAGAATACCTTGGTTTACGTGTAAAACGGGCAACGTGTGAAACGTAAACCCCTGGCATAAAGTTCCCACTCATCAACTCCTCCCAAACTGAAGTTAAGCCACTCTATTACATTGGGATCTCATATGGCTGCCTTTATTTGTTTGGTTGTCCCATCAACACATTATAATGTATCAGGGATAATTGTTCTAAAACATGCCATCCCTCCAAATGAGCGCTTTGCCTGCGAAACTTCAAACATTCCTCGGCCTCCGAGCAAGAAGTATCATGACGGATGGAAATGAGATCTAACACTTCAGCTTTTTCCCAATAACGACCCCCCTCTCGACGCTCCGACACTTTTGGGTGTGTGTGTGTGTGTGTGTGTGTGTGTGTGTGTGTGTGTGTGTGTGTGTGTGTGTGTGTGTGTGGGTGGGTGGGCAGGCCAGAGCATGCTCCGTATCCCGGCGTGTTCGGAGCTGCTCTTCCCAGCTATTACCCTCTCTCCGTCAGGAGACGGGCCCCAACACGCCCCAGACCCGGACCAGCGCATCCTTCCTCTCCATCTTCATCCCAGTATTGCTGGAAAACACACACTCGATAATGAAGATTTGGGGATTTCTCACACATCCAGGCAGGCAGGCAGGCAGGCAGGCAGGCAGGCACGCACACACACACACACACACACACACACACACACACACACACACACACACACAGTCTTTAATGAACATCTACTCTATCTCGTTCAATATAGGCAGGCTGGGACCATAGTCTTTGACTTGGCCAACACCTACATATTTGTCTCATGTTTAGTTCTCTCCAGGACATGGATACAATTAACCTCAATCATACATTTTGGGAATACATTTTACGGAGCATGCTATTATCATGTTTGTCATTCCAGCCAGGATGAATGTTTACAGTAGAAATAGGCCACTAAATCAACCGATTTCTGAGTGGTCATAACTCAGCGCATGTTTGACAGTCCAACCACAGACAGCACTTGCTTTTACATGCCCTGTAGACCATTGAGTAATACCTGAATCATGAGCACCATGTAGCCAAGAGTAGACAGTGATAAATACTGTTGATACAGTAGATACGGTACGCACAGTTATTTAGTTGATATATACACTCATGTGAAAGTAATCCAAATCTGTCTGATGTTATTTGTTAACATGGGAGAGATCAAAATCCATTTGTTTACAGTCACAATGAGTTAGAGTACCAAACCAACTGTTGCGCAGATTCCACTAAAATGATGTTTCCTAGTTTCCAGTTGATCTTTCCCAATTGTCTCAATATTAGACCACTTTTTAGGTTCAACTTCAATTTTGGAGTGAGCTGTCACTAATGAATTTCAGAAAGGCAACCATTTTGGGCTTTTGGAACTAAGTGGAACTTGAGGTTCCCTTTTAGAGAAATCAACTTGTGAAATGATTCTCTCACAGCACTGACAACAACGTCAGGACAAGGACAACAGCTGCTACTGCTCTTTACCTAACTGAGCTGAGCCAAGCTGAGCTGTACTGGGCTTGCCTGGTTCGCATTCACCAAAGTTGCTACAGTATAACAGTGCTGGAAAGGACAATGTGAAAGGAAAATATCAGGGCCAGCACAGTATGGTTTGGGTCGGCCCTGTAGTGTGTAAAGCACCTAAGAAGATAGAAGAAGGCTCAATCAAAATGGTGGCTTTACTTTATTTAACGCACATTCAAACATCAACAGTAAAAGAAGTCAAACAAAAAAAGCACAACAAAGGGAGGCCATAATTACATCTTTCTAACATTTCCAAAGTCCCCCAAACAGCAATTAGACCACCTCAAAAACACCTTGGGAAATTCTCACTCCAGAATTTCCACGTCTTCTCCGACAAGCATTTCTTTGTCGTACGAGGAGAAAGTGGAGACACGCATTGCTGTGGACGCTCGACGATGGTGATATAGCTGAGCCTATGAGGACTGTCTACGTGTATTAACATATTTGGACAGCTAACCGAATTTTGCGGTTGTGCAAGTCAGAGCATGTCTACATGGATGACAGTCTGGCAATTATCACTTAGTCTCCATGAGCAAGTCTGGATCTGCATCCACTGGTCCACTACACCGACTTCTCCTCCTCCTTGTCCTCCTCTTCCATTTCCACTCTCATCCATCACCTCCTTGGTCTGTCTGTCCATCACCATCCCAGTTTTCTCTCCTCTTTCCATCTTCCCAGTCTCCATCCCACTCCCTTTCTCTTCAGTGGTTGTCAGTTCCATTTTCTCCACTTTTCCTCTATTCTCCTCTTCCCATTCTCCCTGTTCTTCAACCTCCTGTTGACCTCCTGACATGCCTTGATGAATCCTTCTCCGCTCTACCTCACTCACTCGCTCTCTCCTCTCTCCCTCTCTCCTCACTCTCATTGAATCCTTCCAAATGTATTCTTTTGTCCTTTCCATCCTTACTGTCAGAATTCAGCTCCCCCATCTTTTGTGACTTGAGTGACTTAATTGTGATCTGTGGAATCCACCCGAATGGCTCACTAGGAGATATGTGATATGTGGTTCCATCTCAATACAACAGTTATTACACGGAAAACCAGTACAAACGAAGGGAGATGTGTCAGCGGAACGAGTTGAGACGTCTCACGGAGGACACACAGCTGCACCCAGAGACAGAAAGAGAGAGTGATTTATGGCACTCCCCGCACTGTCGGGTGTGACTGTTTTCAAACACAAACTGCCCAGCCCATATAACGTAACCTTCATGCCAGCAGAAAATACACTGAATAGGCCTGTCATCTGAACTATACCTCTTTTCGTTTATTTTCCACAGAGTTCTCTCTCTTTATGTCTGGTCGTTCTCTCCTTTCCCTTTTCTCTGTCAGGTGGATGGTAAAATTCTCAAACCACAAATGAAAAGAAACACTGAAAAATATATGCAGCATGCAGGCAATGCAGGATAGGGGATTCAGATTGAAATGACAACTCGCAAATGAATGACTCCCAAATATCGAGATGAGTGGATTTGATTGGGGAAAATGATTAGGATTTGTATAGTCTCTCTTGACAGACTCAGTGCGCTCCACACGGAGATACAGTGGCTGTGAGAAGAGGCGATGATTTGTATGGTTAGAACTTCTAGGTCTGTGGACCACTTGCCTGTGGTCCGAACCTGAACTTGGTTCCCCCAATGAATAACGCATTGATATCAATCAGTCATTTGTGCAAACGTTTGATTCATGCAGGCATATCTCAGGCTAGGACTTGAGTTTGAGTTACGAAAACAACAATTCGGTATCGGGTCATTTGGAGGTTGCTACTATGAAGAATTCAAACTTCTCAGTGTTAAGAGAGGAGTTATTTGTGGGCTCACTCTAGAGCGATGTGTCTTGTTGTTACCCAACTTCAACCCTAAAAAAAAGTATTTTGCTTGTACTGAGACTGTGAGAAAGTACTATGGGTGTTACTTTTTAAATTATTTATCTAAGGTATGGCTGATCTGTCTGGACTTGTAGGCTAAGTAGGATGAATCTTGTGAGCTGCTCCAGCGTTTCCCACACACCTCAAGGCTATGCTATGGCAGAGGTTAGGGTGGGAGAAGTGGTGTAGGGGGCTTCTTAACGGTATCACAACAAGGAATTCAGACCGATTTTGTCTGGGAATTGACTTTCCCTTCCCACCTCCTGAGACCTCTGTTAGGTGCGTGCTTAGCCTAAAGGTGATTTTACCTACAGAAGACTCAGGGCAAGGATTATGTATTATGTATTCCCCAGGGTGTTATTGTTAAACTATGCTCAAACAGGGGACAAAGTGTCTTTTGCGCCCTAATACATGACCCAAGCGTCTACCCTTAAACGAAGAGGACACCCTCGTGGTTTCAAGGATAACATTTGTGCCTAGAAGTTGGGCTACTCTTAAGAGCGCGATTCCAAATGACCTCCACTACAAACACATCATCTGAACACATCATGTTTCTCAACAACGGCTTTACAAAACGGGAAGCTGATCTGTGATCAACTGATTAGAGCACGATCATCATGATAACACCACCGTATAAACAATGAACATGAAGTGTACATCCCCACGCTGTTCACATTCACTGTAGCAAGTCCACACAAATCAAACTAGTTTTTTTTATTCCTGGAAGGTCCCATTTTGATGTCCTCGGGTGGATTTTTGGGATTTTTTGATAGTGTTTTGGGGCATGTTTCAGCTTGTCAGGTGAGACACCCCCCCCCACCCCCCCAACCCCTAACGCCCACCACCTTCTGTATCTGAAGCATTATAACAGCAGGAGGACTGTCAGCATCACTAATGGCAGATGTGCCTGTCAGTGAGTAACAAAGGACTCCTTTCAGATGTATGATAAACTTCAGTTAGATGATCCAAACATTTAGACTGATGAGTTGTCCTTGAAGTCCTGTTCAACGCTGACAATGCATTTACATATCATTTGCCTGGCAATTATGGAATCATAGTGGAGTTTCCCACAATGTCGTTGATACAGGGTATGTACATTTGGTACAGGGTATGTACATTTGTCTTAATTTAGCATGCTTGTTGTATTGACACACGCACACACACACACACACACACACACACACACACACACACACACACACACACACACACACACGCACACACTCTCTCTCTCTCTTATTTGGCTTTTTGAATTTACATGCTTCCCTTCAGTGATAATATCTCACAGTATCTCATCTGGTAGATAGTTCATCATGTTCATGTTCATAATGTGTATTATGACCACGTTGAATGCACTTTAAACGTAGTAAACTTAAACCGAAACTTAACAGTAGTCAGAAGCATCGTGCCATTTACAGTTTAGCTTGTGCTTATTCCCAGTGTTTTTCTCTACTCAGTACTCGCCGCTGTTGAAGAAGCTGTACTGTCAGATCGCCAAGACGTGTCCCATCCAGGTCAAGCTGACCTCGTCGGCCCCCCACGGTAGCATCATCCGCGCCATGCCGGTCTACAAGAAGGCGGAGCACGTCACAGAGGTGGTCAAACGCTGCCCCAACCACGAGCTGGGACGGGACTTCAATGACAGTAAGAGCCATTCCTCCACCCACACCCACACCCTTCAATCAATCAACCCACACTGGAGTTTGTTTTCGATGATCATAACATCATGTGGTTGTTTCAGTTTCCTTACCTGAATGCACGTAGTGTAAGTCTAAAAAAAAGGGCTAAAAAAAGTGCCAAAAAGTGAGCAAAGTCTTCCATCTCAACCGTAATATTTCTAATAGACACGATGAGACATAATCCAATGGGAGTTTTGAGTACTGCGACCAGTGTATGCATTATATGCCATGCATTTTCAGACTGTTTACTAAAACTCTGGTTGAATAATAATAATAATCATAGCTTTCTCAAAAACATTGTTAAAGACGAGGTACAATACCAATCAAGCTGTAGAGTATTCTGAGTTATTAGGTATTTTTTGCTCTGCTCTGCACTATTTGCTCAAGCAATTTTAGACCCAAAGTCTGTACTGTATATCTCTTCAGCATTTATGAGTATTTTGAAAGAGTTTGGGTGTGTATCAATCTATTCTATTGTCATATAGGCCCGTATTGTAGATCAGAAAGCATTCATATATTTATATGCCATTTAGTTGACACTTTTATTCAAAGTGACTTATAGTACAGTGAGTGCATCAATTGTTTGTATATATGGTCTCAGTGGGAATCGAACCCACAACCTTAGCGTTGCTAGCCCCATGCTCTATCAACTGAGCTCCACCTCCTCCTCTAGATCCATGTTCCTCAATCCTGGTTAGGGAGAGCCGAGTCATGTCTAGGCTTTTGTGCCAGCCCAACTCAACCTCAACACACCTGATTTCACTCATCACGTGCACGGCAGCCTGGTTTCTGTGTTAGCGTTTAGGGTAGGGTCGTCCCAAGGATCCCACTTAGCAACTACCCTTGATATGTTGCTATGGAATCAGGCGTGTGTGTCCGTACTGCCTAGTAACTGTCCCCTCTCACACTTCTCCCTTCCTCCACCCCCATAGGCCAGGTGGCCCCAGCCAGTCACTTGATCAGGGTGGAAGGGAACAACCTGTCCCAGTACGTGGATGACCCCGTCACGGGCAGACAGAGCGTCATGGTGCCTTACGAGTCCCCACAGGTGAGCGACTCCTCCTCATAACATAGTTAGTTTTGTTACTTGGTGCCCGCAGCCAAGTGGCGGAAGAGCAGGCTGACACACTGTGCCACACCCACTGGAGAGAGCATGCTTGTGGGTTGGCATGATGATGTGAAAGACCCCCTAAAGGTCCCAGAGGAACACCCGCGCTAATGCAACACAGCAGGATTGGTTGATTGATGTTTGGGGCGGGGGGGGGGGTACCACAAGTTAGTTGTTGTTTGAATCCCAGATCACACAATGAATATTTTGGATATTGCAGTAGCTGATGGGCATGTTCAGACTTGTATGGTTGTAAAAAGTCACAGCTTCAGTAATGGCACCAGGAGCAATCAATGCTTTAAAAAAAGGCATTTCATAGAATCTGTCATAACAACTGACTTTCACTGTGTGGATATATACAACACTGCCCTCTAGAGGTGATGACAGATACCGTTCAGATTCAACTCACTGGTTTATGGCTGATTTTAGGTGATGCTTTGGCATCATGAGTAACATTGAGCCAATAGTTACATATTATAACAGTGTAAA
>NC_139662.1:11986006-12113506 GCF_951799395.1 Argentina silus
ACATGGCCACCGCCGCCATGGCCATCGGCCCCAGCGGAGAGCTGCAGCGCCAGAGGGTCATGGAGGCTGTGCACTTCCGCGTCCGCCATACCATCACCATCCCCACCAACCACCACCGCCCGGGGGGTCCCCCCGCCGCCACCGCCACCGCCGCCGACGAGTGGGCCGACTTCGGCTTTGACATGCCCGACTGCAAGGCCTCCTCGCGCAAACACTCCATCAAAGAGGAGTTCATGGAGAGCGATGTCCACTAAGAAAGAGAAAGAGAGAGAGAAGGAAAGAGAAAAAAACAGTCTGTTCTCCTTCGTCTGAGATGTTGTTTGTTGTATTACTTGCAGGGGATGCAGAGGGCAGGTGTCCATTTTGTAGCATTTAATCATATTTTTTTCAGATGTTTCGTTTTCCCTGTTTTGGGACACTCTTTTTTTACGGAATAAAGTGATAGTTTACTCAAAAGGCAAATCAACGTGATTTTCCACATAGTTGGATATTGGATAATGGGTGTTATAATATAATATTATCATAATGGATATTTAGTTCTCTTTTTTAAATCTGTTTTGTTTGTATAACCATAGGGCCCCCATTTATTTTAGAGAGTATGTCTAAAATATGTTACAAACACATCTTATCACACCAATATGCTGAGTCAATATCTGCTTTGGTTCTTTGAAAAGTCACTTTGTTGTGCTGTAATCCACTTTTCAATGTTGATGTCATCAAAACAATATTGAAAGTGGATAACAGCTCAATAAAGTGTAATTTCACAAATCTAAAGTAGTAATTCAGAGCGGCAGCCAGCGTATGTGGGGAATCATGTTCATTGGTATTTTGGGTAAACTATCCCTCTAAAGCATTTCCAGGGTTTATTTGTCACAATTTAATGCTTGTTTTTCATCCAAGAGATGACAAGAGAGACAAATACAGAATTCTAGCTAACTCAATAGCATTGCAGAACATTGTGACAATGTTATTGTAACAACATCACCATTATCCGTTTAATCTGTGACTCTGGACTATGCGACTGACACAATGGCTTTGTGACTGGCCCATTGTGCGTCTGATCAACAATGATCCTTCTGGAGAAAGTGACGTTTTGAGGTGGACCTCTGCAACAGTCCAAGCATGACATGTCTCTAGTTTACTCCATATTTACCCTTCATTTACCTGTACATATGTTAGTACAGTGAGCCTGGAACAGAACTATAACTAATCATTCTTAGTTTGCCGGCAGTTATGGCCATACTCTCGTTTCATAAACTATCACGTAAATCTATTGAGATTGGTAAAGAAATTGTGTTAAACCTATTCACAATAAGATCATAGTTGACTTATTTATTGTTTGTTTTTTTCTTTTTGTGTAAATATGTATATATTCTGTAAAACTTGCGTTAGATTTGTGGAAAGAAAAGGGTTGAAGCGTGTATTTTAGTATCTATTAGGTATAACTGTTCAAACTACCACACAAAGTTTAAATCTAAATACAAATACATACATCTGTATATTAGAACATGGTCATGATCCTCATATTGTGTAATATGAACAAATGACCCTCCCAAGTTAGTCAACCATAGACACAGAAACAATAGTCTTCTATTTCAACCCAAAACACTTTGTATCTTCTAGACTCTAGTGCTTCAATAGTATGTATTGTGTTTATGAAACAATTCTCTCCTGTGTCAAGTCCAATAACCTGATTATTTCATAAATTGCTCTTTGATCCACTTCTGTGGGACGGCAGAGCCACACTGAGTAAATAGGTTCATAAAAACAGTAGGCCTGCATTTAGATGTATTTGTTGGCTGTCACAAAGGGGAAATCTGACAATCAGTATTATAGTTTTACTTTAGACATATCAGTTGATCAAACTCACACTACTGGAGGTATTTTGTGGACAATCCGTGTTACAAATCTCACAATTGGAAAATTACATTCCAAAATCACCTCCCTTTTGCAAAGTGTGTCCAACTTTACAACGAAGACATTATGTCATATTGATCGGATAACATTTATATAAACAGATTAGTGTGGCAATAACAAAACAGAGATTCAATTGTAATACAATCCCAAATGTGCTTTGACTGTAATTCTATCCTATCCAAGGGCAAATATTGAACAACGGTTCTCTGAATTGTCATGTTCAGAATTCATTCATTTGAAACCACCCAAAAACTATTCAGCAATTTTCAAATGTATTGAGTCTTTTTTTGTAACTTACTACTATCTATTAGATTAGATTTTCTAAACGGAACTGGTTGAGATGGATAAACCTCAACTGTCAATACACCACAACAATTCACGCAGTTGATGTCATTGTGTCATTTCGCAATCCACAACTTTCATAGCATTATCTCTTGTATGAGTTGTATTCCTAACAGCCTTGCAGGGCAAGGTCTATACATATAGATTAGAGTTTGTTTTGCCGCAACTTTATATTTTCTTCTAGGCCTATTTTCCTCCATTGGAATGGTAGCTTGTTGATTCAAATATGTAGTAGTACATGGTACATGTTCAGTAACTGTTTCTTTAACCTGATAATGATGCACTTGTACTTGGTGGATAGTATCATATTGTTATTATGATTATTATGATTATTATTATAGAACTTGGAGATCGACTCCAGTTAAAATTCACGGTGCTAAGTGAGTTTTCATTAGTAATATCTTTAGTCTCCTACTTGGACGCCATTTGATAACAGGCACTCCTATTCTGCCAGTCCATGGGCAAAATGAGACAATGTGTTTTGTACATGCTAATTTCGTTAGTTCCCCAGACGCCAATACTCAACTCTCACATATATTAATCATATTGGTGGGTCTATTGTAAATATGTTTCCATTTGTCCACAGCCTCACACAGCACATACAGGCACAGAAACCCTTTGTTACGCCTAACTGGTAACAAAATAAAAGCACTTTAGGCCTACTGCTTTAGGGAGATAAAACAATAATTTTATATTGTGTGTGTGCTTACAGTATAATCAGTATTATGTCAATTATTATGTCAACAATTTGTAAATGGTAGATTTTCATTTTTGTTTTCATATTTCTGGAAGAGTTAATGTCTCAAGTGTTTTTATATGTATATTAAAGAGGTGTACCAATGTTACAATTGCTGTTTATATTATTGTTAATTTCTTATTTGAGATTGTACAGTGTTTTTTTCTTGTAAATCATGAATATTAAAAAGTGTGCTTTACAGGAGGGTATTGTTTGAGCGACCTCTTCATTAAAGGAACAATATTATTAAACACAGGTATTATTAGTACATGTTATCATCAAGTTCTAAAGATGTGCTTATCATTCGATGACTGTTGCATCTAATGTGAATACTGTACATGGCCTTGGTTGTTTACGTGGTTCAATGTTTGTTTGTTGTCCAGAAGAGCCAGTACTGAAAAACCAACCGTCTCTTCATTAAATTGTGTGCCTGTACATGATCATACGTGTTCCCAATTGCGTGTCCTGGTTGACACATACAAGACATTTTTGGACATTCCTTCAACAATTTAAAATACGCTACGTGAGTAAGTGAACTTGCATGACTTACTGTAAGAAGTCATGCAAATTAAGGAGTTAGTTTTTGGGCTTGTTTCACTCCAAAACTGAATCTGACTAGAATTCAGGTGAGGCTAGGAGGTGGTAGTTCATCTGTGCGGTCTCAGGTTGGACAATGAAGTGCAATTGTGACTGCACGGCTTGAAAACATGGAGGTGACAACATGACGGCTATGAAATTCTCAATGAAACATCCTAAGAACTCTTTTAATAATCACCACATAACATAACCATCAACTGAACATATACTGTACCTGCAATCAATAGATCTCGCAGTGCCTTCAGAAAGTATTCAGACCCTTTCACTTTTTCCACATTTTATGGTGTTATAGGCTCAATTTAAAATGGATTAAATTAAAAGAATGTGCCATCAATCCACACACAATACCCCAGAATGACAAAGCTAAAACAGGTTTTTAGAAATGTCAGTAAATTTCAGTAAATTTCAGTAAAGTTGTGTGTAATTGATTCCTATGCAAATCAAAGACCCTATAAAAACAAAGATATTAATTACAAAATTACATAAACTATTATCCTTGCATTAAGATGGACTCAATTCAACTTACTGAGTGATTTGTTCAATCAAATCATATTTCAAGCAATAGACAACATGATGAAATACGTCAATTAACAATAATTACAAGCAAGTTTAAAGAGATGCACGATGACACACAGTTTGCCAACTTTATGACTTCAAGCAGGTCGTTCCAAAGTCTAGGGGCCATAATGACAAACGCCAGAGGGTTGCACATTTTTGTTGCAACACTGATTAAAACGAGCCGAGGGCTCAAGTTGTTAGTTGAGCCTTTGAATTGGGTGTGCTCGTGCTGGGCTAGAACTAAATGGGCAACCATGAAGGTGAAGTGAAGACTTGTCCCCCGAAATGGCCACTATGTGGCAGTAAGGACGCACCTGCTTCATCCTCAAAGTGTGTTTCTGATGTGCACAATGTTCAGATTGAAATGATGGGCTTGATTGACTTGATACTGACAGTGTATCTGTTCAGTCTCAGGTTGGACAATGAAGTGCAATTCTGACTGAAAACATGGCAGTGACTGAAATCCTCAATAATGCATCCTATGAATTCTCATATTGCTTTTCCTGATTCAGGTACACGTGTCAAGAAAACATTAATCCCAGCTAACCGCAACCTTGAAGTTAGGCTATGGTGAGGTTGTGGAGAAGTTGGTGCCAATGTAACCTAATGACTACCTTCTGTTAACGTAGCGTTGTGGTGGCATACAAGTTGGTGCCAACCTGGTGCCAACACAATAGCATGACAACTTGTAATGCCAAATAACACACCTGAATCATGCTAATTGGGCTCACTGCACGCTAGTTGTGACAATGTAGCCCCCCGACTTGACTCACTGGGCATTCACTGCTGGGGTGCAGGTATCAGATCTCGCATAGAAGAGGGTGTGGCACAACGCAAGCTAAGAGAACAGTCAGGTCCGAAAAAACTACTATTTTCAAATAAATCTTGAATTATTTGACTAAGTCTGTTCTGTTAGGGCTACAAGCCAACACCAACGTTATGTAGCTTGTTATGTTACGCTATTGGTCCCACAAACACTACTATCTTTTGAAGTCCTATGTACTATGTACTATGTACTAGTACTATGACTCAATGACGGACAAAGCTTTTGTGATAGTTCATATATTCAGCTCCATTTATAATTGATATTTGACTAGAGCAGAAGTTAAATAAGTTCTCTTAATAGACAGTGGCAACGCAAAATGTAGTCCTCATTGTCACCTGGTAGGCAAAAACATACATAATCATTGCCACTTCGTACTGGGTATGTCTTCTGACAAGGTTGCCCATCTGTCGTCTTCAGGTAGGCTAAAGGTTACACACTTGCCTTGTCGCGACCCTTAAAAGTATTTCATTGGTATGTAATGGCTACCAATGAGTGTGCGTGGTCACACATAGCTCCAACTCCATCATCAAGTTTGCTGATGACACCACTGTGGTTGGCCTGATCACTAAAAACGATGAGTCAGCCTCCAGGGAGGAGGTAAGAGTCCTGGTGGGCTGGTGCCAGGATAACAACCTCTCTCTGAATATCAGCAAAACACGCCCCCATCTGCATCGGAGGGGCCGAGGTGGAGTGAGTCGACAGCTTCAAATTCCTTGGTGTCCACATCATCGAGGACTTAACCTGGTCCCACCACACCCACTCTGTGATCAAGAGGGTGCGTCAGCATCTGTTTTTCCTCAGGCGGCTGAGGAAATTTGGCATGGACCCCCAGATCCTCACTAACTTTTACAGATGCACCACAGAGAGTATCCTGACCGCCTGGTATGACAGCAGCACCGCCCTAGACCGTAAGGCTCCACAGAGGGTGGTGAAAATGGCCCAGTCCATCATGGGCTGCATGCTCCCAGCCATTCAGGACCTTTACTTTGAGAGGTGCAAGAAGAAGGCCGGAAAGATCATCAGAGACCCCTGTCATGCCCTGTTCTCTCTGCTACCTTCTGGCAAAAGGTACCGGAGCATCCAGACACAGTCCAACAGGCTCCAGAACACAGGCCATAAGACTCAGTTGACCCCCCCCCCACCCCCCCTACCTATTTGATTTGAACAGCTCTCTGCAAAATAGTCCTATACCTAGTCGGAAAAGACACATAACAAGCAACCATTCTATGGGCATGTGGGGGAGGGTTCTTGGAATGTAACATCCAATGAAATTGCGGTTTACATTCTCAGACGCTCCGTCCAGTTCAACTCAAGCCAGATCTGCTATTCTAAAATTCCCCAGACCTCCAAATGGGGCATGAGAACAGCATGATTTGGAGGTATGGCTACGCAAGACTACGTGTCGAAGTAACTGCGGAGCGCCCTCGCTCGACAAACATTGATTGTGAGCCTCGATCTCGCGACTCTTGTAAATCTCAAGCAGACGAACTTTTTTTAGCAAGTCAGACAGACTTGATCTAAAAATGTATCCTCTCAAACACATCAGTGTCTGACGAAGGTCTTGAGACCGAAAGGCCATGTTTTTAAATCTAAATCATACATGTTTTACATTGAGAGTGTCGCACCACTTCTAAGAACAGATTGACCGGAATTCACTTAAAGCTGCTCCAATGATAATTACAATAATTAGGATAATTTATTAGGATTTCTTAGCCCATTTCTTAGGCTAACCTTCAAAGACTTTTTCAAAGCCAAAATAAATATAGTAGGATACAATGAACAAGACATATTCACTTACACAAATGTTTATGTGTGTTATGTTACTTCTTACAAAACTTTCGTTACGTTTTGTGCTCTTTCAGTCAGAGACCACAGACCGGCTGATGTTTTAATGGTCTCTCCTACAAAACAAAATCTCTGCTACGTGCCAAATGATTGCGCTGGACTTCCAGGGTTTTCGAGGCCCTGGCCTGGATGTTCTCTGTGCTCTTCTAATCTTGCCTGCCGAGCGAATCCTCGCGGAAGTACTGACGTGTTCACATTCGCTAGCACGAGAGGTAGTTGGAGCCGAGTGACACAGCGGCCGCATCAGGTAACAAAATGCCTGTCATATGAGATATTTCCTTTCAGCAGGAAGGGAAACCTGTTGTTGATGTTATGGGTGGCATTTAGGAGATCAATACCGATACATATTTCTATTGATGCGATGCAAATATGATCATGGGAAGGACTGTAGATATTGCTAGCTAGCTAGCTAAAGAGCTCCGTTTCTCTCTTTTCCGGAAGTGAGTTGTCAAATTCACGAAGGTTCTGCCGGTGCTTGTAGTTCAATGCGTAGTCTTTTGAATGAGAAGATTGAGGAGGTGGACTACATAATAATATTTTTCTGTAACAGGGGTTAACTGTTTGCGTCCCACTCGATTTTGTGGGGAGTATAGTAAAACCAACACTCTTTCACAGTCAATTCTAATGAAAGGTGCTTGTTTGAAAACTACACAACCCACAAACGGTCGCTTGAGGAAGGTACAACATTAATTAGCTAGTTAGCTTTTTGTGAAGCTAACTAACGTTAGCATCTTTCAGCCTGCCTTTCTATCCAAGAAAATCAACTACAGTAGCTAAAATTGAAGTGTGACTACATTTAATTTGCTAAATAAACCTGACCGTTAACGTAACCACTCATCCAGCTTCTCACCTTCATAAAGAATAAGTAGTTAGCTATTCTGTCTTGGGATGCCCGGACACTAGCCGCATTCCAAGAGCTAGCTAGTTGATATGTTGCAAATGCAATTCATTAGCTAGCTTGATAGGTAGCGAAAGCTAAGTAACGATATTGCCATGGCACATCCCCGGCCAGAAACGACTCTCTGCAAACCGGCTACATGATCCTTGCTACATTATGGAGGCCGTTTACCATCATGTCTAAGTGTGTTATTATTCAAGATCCTACAAGTGAGCCAGTTATGTCAAGGTTGCTTTCCCATCTAAGCTAGCTATTTGTGGCCAAATGTAGGCCTAGCTTTCATGGCTAGTTAACCTGGACAACCTATGTGGCTAAATGTGTCCATATTTCATATTTTTGTATAGAAAATGAAAATAACTCATGAGTGGTTTGCACTGTTAGGGATATCTAGCTAGCTCTGTCCCATGAAAGGGGGAACTTTATACCAGTGATTTTTAGGGGTCAGGATGATCATAGCTGTGTTCCTTAAACAAGTCTGATAGGGCCATGAGGAGTGCAGCAAATGCAACTAACAGGACTGGCTTTGTGAGGCTGTGCCATTCGGGGTCTTCTTGACATGATAACACACTTCATCATGCATGCTTCAGCCATGCCTGTGTAAACACTGTTTCTTTGAGACCTGTAGTACTGAAGGAAATGTCCGTCTACCTTCTTTTTTTTTTCTCCACAGACAGAATGTCAGAAGGGGACAGCGCTGGTGAATCGATTCATGGGAAACCATCCGCAATCGGTAGCTTTTTCACACGGCTTGGACAGGTACTGACTGCTGCAAGGTTTCCTTGGTTCTGTCATCCTCAACGATAACGGGAAAGATAACCAAAACCAAAAAAACGGTTTTTGATTAAGACAATCAACAGTCATGGTGTCACTATAGTGCCGACAGATAAGAAGATACTAGGCCAACGTTTCCATGAACACACTTCTTTACAATGTGATGTATATATCTAGGCGTAATATTGCTCTCCTGGTAATGGTCCCCTGTGTCATTTCTGTTTGTTTTTTTACAGATCTATCAGTCATGGCTAGACAAGTCAACGCCGTTTTCTATTGGGCGATGGGCTGTCACACTTCTCCTAACCGGCATCTACATGATCAGAGTGTACATATTACAGGTAGAGAGACACACCACACACAGGACATTCTCTGATATTTTGCGCCACACGGGTAGACTTCTACAATGTGCTAGCATTGTGACTGCCTATGGCCCCTGGTCTGAGCATTGATTACTTTATCTTATGGTGACTGATGGATAGATGATTCACTTACTTCAACAAATGTATTTGCTGTAAGTCGCTTTGGATAAAGGCGTCTGCTAAATGCCGTAAATGTAAATGCTTTAATCATAGGCCTAACTCATCCAAAAGTAAAAGGGCACCAATGGAGCATAACAAAACAGCACTTTGGTAGCATTTGTTTTAGACAATAGTTGCCCCCAGATAATAAGCCACTTCTGTAGCATTGCATACATCTGAGAATTTTGTAAAGGAATACTATGTTTTATACTCAAATTTGAATACTTATGGCAAATAGATGTACTAAATGAACACTAATTTGATCATGTTTGCTCTGATTTTCCAGGGTTGGTATATAGTAACATACGCTCTGGGAATCTACCATCTCAACCTGTTCATTGCTTTTCTATCACCAAAAGTGGATCCATCACTGCTTGACGATGCAGGCAAGTTTGAATTCATAATATCATACTTTTCTTTTTGTGTGTTGTTTTAATGTTTAAGGAGTTTAAGTCTCTGCACAAAACTATATGGTAGTGTAATCAGGCATCATGGTGCTCTCAACAAGGCACCTTGAGTGTACATTCAGTGTAAAACAAACTGCAGTAGGAAGAACGGTGTACTGTACCTGAAGTGCTCCTTTGCCTTGAATATGGTGTAATGTTCGAGATGGTGCTCTTTAGAGGCTAGAACACCAGGTATTAGACAATAAAAACAGGTTTCAGTGTCTCCTTCCATAGTAAAGGTGCAGAAAGTCAAAGACACTTTGTAGGTTACATTCTGGAAGTTCACATCGAAATGACATTTTGCTATTTGAAACGAGGGTTAAAACAGGTCAACAAATGGCTCATGATGCATTATACATTGCCCCATTGCATTCTCTTTTGAAGATTAGAATGTTTTGTTTTAAATGTGTCGGGTCATTCACTGATCAACCCCCTGTAAACTTTCTGCCCTTCCACTCACCTCTAGATGAAGGCCCAGCGCTTCCCACAAAGCAGAACGAGGAGTTCCGCCCATTCATCAGGAGGTTGCCTGAATTCAAATTCTGGTGAGAGCCCAGATGTGACCTGCCCATCCCCTGGGTAGTTCAGTTCCCTTTTCTAGCCACAGGTTGTGCATTTAGGCCTGCCAACCCATTTTCTACCCCCAACCTGTGGTAAATGTGCAAACATTCAGGTATGTCTGAGGACTATGTTGACACTCTTATGGGTCCCCTTCTAAACAACTTATAAAGGGTAATCGTAGCCGTCATAAACCCATAAACCATAAACCTCTAAAGCCTATATAAATGCTTCCCAAATAATTTATAAGCAAGTCATACTATATAAAGGGTGTTTTAACACCCATTGGCACTTCCCAAATGTGTTGTGTTCTATAATTAGCATCTGATTTGTTTTTGGGATTTCACTAGAACAACATGTTTTCTATCCATTTCACTTCGTTCTAAAGGTTAAATCATAATGCATATGATGATAATGATGAGGTGGATAGAGCTTTCAGTTCGAGATGAGTTGCTAGCTTCTTACAGGTGCACCAACTGTAAACTCACTGGCTAACTAACTGGCTTGCATCGACAGTTTAGCTACAGTCGTGCTGACAAGCTCATTAGCTGTTATCACAGCCAGCCAGCAAACTAGCTAGCTGTGTGATTTGCTTAATGTCAGACAAAAAGTCTTCATTTGAGCCGTGGTACGAGTGTCCGCAGTGCCGTGAATGGAATGCGATAGCCGTTACCTCAAAAATAGAGTCAACTTCAGGAGTGGATTCAGTGTTCAGCAATACTCTGACTGTAACTGGCTCTTTCTCGCTCATTATTGGCAGTTGAGGCATGAATTTCAGTCATCAGAACTCAAAATATGTTTAGGGGTACAAGCGACTAAAAATGATGGAGCAAGTCACAAATGTGGTATACTGTAACTCTTTTGAGACTCTTTCTATAGCATGACATTTTCCAGTTTGATCCGGGTCGAAAATCCCGGAACTTGGTCCAAGTTTGAGGAAAACATTGGGATATTTCCATAGCAACCGGGTCAAAGTAGCCTGAAGTCATGCATTAGCGAAACATGTTTCTAAAACATTTTTTTGTATTGTATCAGGGTTTTCATTCCCGTATGAATGTTGTGCTTGATATATGAAATGTATGATCTTCGCCAATCCACTTGAACTGCGTCCAAGTTACTTCAATGCTTAGTCTTTTGAATGACACGATTGAGGAGGTGGACTACAATAATAAAATTATGCAGAATAACCAGCGGTTGCTAGCTGGCTAGTAATGCTAATGCTACCAGAATATCGTAAAAAGCTGTTAGCATGTGAGGTGATATTTTCTGCATTCCGTGGTGGCAAGTTTGCAGACAGTGTACGATGATTTCATTCAAATATGTTCTTAGCGACACCCAAAACAACATAGCAGCAGGCTAATGATGAAACAACATCAGTGTCAAGTTTAAGAGAAAGGCGAGGAGAAGTTTGGGCTATTTTAGCTGGGGGTCAATGGCAGAACCTTGCAAGAGGCAAAACGAGGGGAGTGGCCCTACGGATTCCCATTTGTTGCATTTAGCTGTCTTCCTCTATGTTTGAATGATAATTTTCCTGTAAAGCCTTTTAATACACTGATGTTTATATCGTGTTGCTTATCGATGAAATTTAAATTCAAACTATAATGAAGCGCCACCAGATAAAGCACATTGACAATATACTGGACAGCAAGTCATAAATATCACCTTTAGCATGTCATTTTACCTAGAACATTTTTTTAAAGCCATTGATCCAGGTGACGCACTACAATTGGTAAAAAAAAGGCTCTTGACACAGATGCACCACTAACAGTCACGAGAGAAATGAGAACAGAATTTATTTGACAAATGGCAGAGCTGTTGTAAGATTTTGGTATCTACGTATCTAGCCAACAACCAAAACCAGAAGCCCTTCTTGTGCCATCCAAGGGATCGTTTGACTTTAAATTGGATATGTCTGGGAAACCGACCCAAAAGATTGTCAATCGTGTTTGGTAACGTGTTTTTGAAAGCGCTTTTGTCTTTTCTCCGCAGGCATTCGGCAACAAAAGGCATCGTCATCGCCATGATTTGCACATTCTTTGAAGCCTTCAATGTGCCAGTGTTCTGGCCAATACTTGTAATGTACTTCATCATGCTCTTCTGCATCACCATGAAGAGGCAGATAAAGGTATGGTTGTTGTCAGCATCTGTAGGCCTGAAATTTAGTCAGTGGCTTATCAAAGCAAATAATGCCCAGAGAATACCCTCTGCTATCCATACATCTTTGTTTCCTATTAGATTTTTGCTTCCTTTGAAACACCTTAATCTTTCTGTGAATGAAATGGTGCTAACCTTTTGTTTTTACTCCTGTGTCCCCAGCATATGGTCAAGTACAGATACCTACCCTTCACACATGGGAAGAGGACTTACAGAGGCAAGGAAGAAACAGGGAAACCTTTTGCTAGTTAAAAATCACCCCCCCCCCTCCCCTCCCCCACATTGAAAATTAAAGTTATTGAAAAAGTTGAAATGGTGGACAACAGGGGTTAGTAATTGTTTGTGAGTGTTAAAAAAGAGGAAATGGAAAAGAGTTTTGATCCATGGTGACAGTGTTGGATAGTAGTGCCGAGGATCGGTTTTAGTCGGATAACGCTGCCTTTGGTATGGGGTGTAAGGATTTGAGTTTGCGAGCAATCCTCTCGTTGGAATCAGTTGTATTCGTTTAGTGGAAGAAAGGCGGTGCTGCCTTTTGCCTTGTAACCCTTTGGGGTAAGTATAAACTCACCTAGAGGGGTGGCACAGAACGGATTTCAGTGAAACAAATTTGTGGATTCTTAACGTCAAACCCCATCATACTGCTCAATCCCTGTCACTAAGCAAAATAAATCTACCACCTTTTGATGAAGACATGGTTCCTATGCGTTTCTAACATGTTTAATAAGAAGTCTTTAGGTTTAGAATGGAATAACCCAATTAGATATGAACATTTTAAGTTAATGAATGATTTGTCTCTTGTGATCAAGTGTACTATTGCACTGGCTTGAGAGGGTCCCTCTAAAATTGTCCTCTGTACTTCATGCAGTAATTTTCAGTGATCGGTTACACTTCACTTGAAAACGCACTCATAGGATACCTGTCATAACCATTCATTTAAGATTAATGAACCAATTTATAGTCAAACGATCCCTTGGATGGCACAAGAAGGGCTTCTGGTTTTGGTTGTTGGCTAGATACGTTTGCTAATAGTGCAAATTATTGCATGGCCAGAACAGAGTTGGCATAGTCTTGAAAGGTTTTTCATGTCATGTTTTTATACTACATTATGTACAGTGCAGTTCAAGAATGCATAGTTCAAGTTTAGCGTCACTGATTGTTTGATTAATCCCCGTTTAGGATCTCCTAGCTCTCAGAACATCCTTAGAACGTCCTTTTTTGTTAATCCCTCTGCTTTGCCTTTATGTTAAATATATTTTTAATGTACAGTTCAACAATAATATATTAATACTGTGTCATTCACCACTCTTCCAACTCTAAGATGATTTATTGCACATACAGTCATGTGCAAGCCAATTGTATCTCAGCTTTTGCATTATGCCCCATGTGAATCTGCAATTTTTTGGGTAATATTCTTTGAAAATATACATCGTAGTAAACTACGAGTATTCTCGCCTTCAAAAGTTAAAACCCCAATATGCTATTCTCTTTATGTAATGATTAAGCAATTGCATGTTCCACCAAAAGACCTTATGCTTTGAAGAAGCAGTGTAACCAACTGTATTTAAAAGCTGGGGTCCATTCCATGTACATTTTGTAGCCTATACTACACAATTACATTCTGTGTTTATTACAAGTTTGTGGTAAGAGTCTTTCCATTCCAAACAAAAATATTGTTCTCTCTTTCTCTTCTTTTGCAGAGGAAACATAAGAAAAATGAGATTGAGAGCTTTTAATGTAACAAATGGATGAAGGGGGTTGTGAACACGTTTTTTTTTCTCCCACCCCTCCAATTTTTTGGCATTTTTTATCAGTATGCCAGGGATCTTATGATAAGGGTGTGCGGTAGTATTTTTGGTAACCAGAGACATTTTTGGAAAACCTTGATCGGCACTGTAGTGAAGGATCAAAACATTTTTCCTGTAAGAGTACATGTTTCAAAGGGTTGTCTTGAGGATTTATATATATTTTAAAAGATTAAATTGTTTGAGATTATTTTGAACATGTTTTTTTTTTTTTTTTTTTTTTTTTTTCTTTCTTCAAAGCATAATACTGTTTCCAAGTGTTAAATCCACCATCTGTTATTTGAAATTAATTAAAACAAAACTGATAAATTGGATTCTAGATTTATAAAATGTTTCCCATGAAAGAAATTGCATGTTTTTGGTTTTTCTTGTGCTGCAGTTATAAACAAAAAAACTTGATTTTAATAACTTTAAGTGTAATTTTTTCACTCCAAATGCTATTAAAGAGACTGTGTCCCTTCAAACAAGGAGTGGGTGTTTCTGCTTCATGTTTTGGAACCTTTTGTCTCTCGATTAACTTTAATTTTGATAATGAAAATAACCACGACATTGCTGGCAGATGTGATAACTAAAGACATTGCTATGTTTTATATATTGTGCATTTATGCAGTGACGTGTTCGGAAAGCAAATTATTTGTTTTGTTTTCCCCATTTGCAAAGGAAGGAGCTTGACATGCAACATTTGAACTACCTGCGTAGTCAAATCGATCTTCGTCAAGGGGTTAGAATTCCTTTACCACCTCATTATTCTTTAAAGCCAGTGATTAGGGTTCATATTTCCATTTCACATAGATTCATGAATTTCCTGTACAGTGCTGAACATTTGCATTCTCTTGGTTGGTGCTGGTTGATTTATTGATGCAGAAAGAAGCTCATGTAAATCAACACCTGTAAAGTGGGTGAGGCATCACCAGCACCTGAGTACTTGTGTTGTCAACACAGGAACTTAGACCACATCAGACTTGGAACGGGAAAGCAAAAATGAAGCATTTCCTGATTCTCCTGATAATGCTGGGATTTCCTCAGAGTGCCCTGCCTGAAGTCTTATGCAGAGCCTCAGAGTTTAGGCTACATGGAGAATATTTCCTAGGTGGACTTTTTGACGTTCATACTGCCAACAGTTCAATTTTTCATAAGCGACCAGAGGCTGTGGTGTGTACTCGGTGAGTTGTCATATCATATTACCTTCCAACATGTTTCAGTTGTATGCAGCACATTGATAAAAAATTGTTGAGGTAGCAATATAGGAAACATTAGTGATGGTTGACTCTGAAATTGTTTGTCAGACGTTTTCAGACCTTAGAAGTGGTCTTAGATCAGTCCATGTCCAATACAGTCTGTTGTATAGAACCAGCGACTGCCTATGCCTCAACCCAACCCATGAATGGAAAAGAAAGACACCCTCATTTCATTATTTTAGGTGGTTTCCGTTTATGCAGGGTTGGTGGTTACTCAACAGATACTTTGAGAAACATTTTTAGTGGACTATAAATCTTACTTTAAATGTCATGTAAAAGGCATAACAAACATATTGCAAATGACAACATACAACTACTCACGCCATGAAACCCAACTCATGTACTTCATCCTGTTTATCTTCCCACAGAGAGAGCTTTACAATCTCAAGTTATCAGATGTTTCAGGTGATGAGGTTCACTGTGGAAGAGATAAATAACTCCACCCTCATCCTGCCCAATGTGTCACTTGGCTATGACATATTTGACCACTGCTCGGATGTTTTCAACTTCCCTGCAATATTGAGTTTAATCTCCAGAAATTACTCAGTTCATGTCAAGGAAAACAACAAGAAACATTCATCCATAATAGGTGTGGTTGGTGCATTCGGTAGTACAGAGACCTTGACTGTGGCACCACTTTTCATGACGAACCTCATTCCCATGGTAATTCTGTGCTGCAGCATTTCTTTTTTGCTTTATCACATTCTGAAAGGTAGTAACATCACACTCAACAGTGTGACGTCCTGCCAACAGACATCAACAACCACTATTCAAATCTGCCTATGCTGCCATCATTGGTGTTGAATTTGAATTATCAACATATTCACTTCACTTTGGTGTAGTTTTAAAGTAGAGATTCTCAGCTTTTATTTGATGGTATTTGTGTACTTATTGGTTTCACCATTTAGAAATGACAACACTTTTCATACATAGTCACCCTATTTCAGGGCACCAAAAGTAATGGGACAGATTTATTAAATGTCCAAATTAAGCACTCATGTTTAGTATTTTGTCAACAAACATTTACAATAACTGCCTGAAGTCTGTGACCCACTGACCCTACCAGATGCTGGGTATCTTCTCTGGTGATGCTCTGCCAGGCCTATACTGCAGCCATCTTCAGTTGTTGTTTGTTTTAAGGTCTCTTTGCCTAAAATCTTATCATCAGGAAATTAAATGCGTGTTCAGTTGGATTTAAATCTGAAGACTGACTTGGCCAGTCAAGTCCTTTCCACTTTTTGGCCCTGAAAAATGCGACAATGTATGTTTTGGGTCACTGTCTTACTGTATGATGAACTGCATGAATTGGGAGGCATTTGCTTGCACTTGAGCAGACAAGATGTTTCTGTACACTTCAAAATACATTTTGCTGCTGCCGTCAGCAGTTACAATCATCAATTAAGACAAGTAAGCAAGTTCTAGTGACAGCTATAACCTCTGCCAAACCTAACCTCCTTTTTTCTCCAAACTTTCCTCTTGCAATCACTCAGGTACATGGTAATATTAATCTTATCTGTCAACAAGACCTTTTCTCACAACTCTGCAGGCTTTTTAGGTACTTTTTAGCAAACTAACCTGACCATCCTTTTTGTGGATAACCAATGGTTTGCACCTTGCAGTGAAGCGTCTGTAGTTTGGCTGGTGACATATTCTGCGGATGGTAGTCTCTGACACATTCACGCCTACCACCTGGAGAGTGTTCCTGATCCGTGGGACAGTTGTTTTGGAGTTTTTCTTAATTATGGTGAGCATTCTTCGGTCATCCACTGTGGAAGACTCCCTTGGCCTACCAGGCCGTTTGCGATTGCTGAGCTTACAATTGTTTTTATTTTTATTTTTAAAGATGTTCCAAACTGTTGATTTTGGCAAGCCTACGGTTTTGGCTATGTTTCTGATAGTCTTTTTCTGAATTTCCATCCTAATAATGGCTTCCTCTTTAGTCCACTCTAGTCCTGATGTTGACAGACACCAATAGCAAACTCCAAAGGCAAATGCAAAGCCTAAAATCAATACTTGACGTTGACAGCTCTCTTATGCCTGCGTAAATTATGTGATGGAACATACCTGAATTACCAGAAACACCTGTCAAGCCAATTGTCCCCTTACCTTTGGGTACCCTAAAATAGGGGGACTATGCATAAAAAGTGTTCTGAATGCTAAAACCAATATGTACACCAATACCATAAATTCCAATCTGAGAATCTCTACTTTAACCTCATAGTAATTGTTTGATTTAAAATGCAAACTTTGGGAGTGTAGAACCAAAATAAGAAAAAATGCTTCACTGTCCCATTACTTAATTACAGTAAAATATGTGAGACATCAGCACAATTGAAAAATATACAGCACAAGGATATCAAGAGAGAGTGGTCTACAGAGAGAGGTGGGATGGGCTGACAGCAGCTGAGGGGTGGGACTGAATACAATTTCAAGATCTATATAAATGATAACGAAAAATATCATAGCATGTTCACCAAAAATAATACCAAATATACCACATATGACTAAAATTACCATGTGCAAAAATGTTATATTGTGTAAAAAGGAAAAGTACCTTGTATATATAATGTATTTGTAAAAGCTGTAAAAAGAAATGCAACAAAGTTATTATGTCCTCGTTGAGGGAGGTTGGTGGCTGGGTTAATGAAAAAACAAAAACGTAGCCATCTACTACACTTACACCATGCTAAGAAGCGTGTGTGAACAAGTGCACACTATGAGTCAATGGGTATAGAACAAGTAAATACATTTGCGCCCTCCCTTAAGGCACATCCACTTGGAATGAGCCAATAATGGCAGTCCTGGCAAATTTGAATTTTGGTGTTATTGATTCTTGTAAACCAGTTGTGCATGATGATGTCATATTGCTGTGTCTACCTATAAGTAGAGATTCAATACATGGTGGTGTTAGTTGTTCACTCTAAATGCTATCTTCCTTCACAGGTAAGTTATGGTTCTGCAAGTTCTGTTTTAAGTGAGAAAGTGAAATACCCCTCTTTTCTTCGAACCGTGCCCAGCAACAAGGAGATGATGAAAGTGGTCACTCTTATTTTAAAGCAGTTCAATTGGTTTTGGGTTGCATTCATTCGCAGTAATGACGACTACAGTAAGGATGCCCTGGAACTTTTCCAAACTGAGATAAAGGACACTGAAATTTGCTTGGCCTATGTAGAAGAACTCAATGAGAATTCGGATCACTCTAAGACCTTTAAAAGCATAGAGGATCTTAGTGTAAACGTCATTATAGTTGTTACCTTGCAGAGTTATGCAGAGGCACTTGTCCGATCAGCGATAAGGTGTAACGTAGGTAAAAAAAAGGTGTGGATTGCAGGCGATGGTTGGTCCTTGAACACAAGACTCCCAAAAGAGATCGGTATTGAGAGGATCGGCACCGTAATTGGAGTAACGACAAAAGTGGTGACATTACCTGGTTTTGACGATTTCATAAGGAAAGAGCAAAGAAAACGGAGGACTTGTGAACAACGGTCATCTGGAAAGACATGCAATCAAGCTTGTGAGGTCTGCGCTGGTCTGAGCGCAGAAAATATCATTGCTCAAAACCCATCATATTCTTTCGCTGTTTACTCAGCTGTTTATGCTATGGCCCATGCATTACATAATGTGCTACAATGTGACAGCGAGGGATGTCATGACAATGTAACAGTGTATCCGTTCATGGTAGGTACTTGAGGCTTTACACATAGCCTACTAGTTTGAAACCAAATCAACTACATTGTTTAAAGCTGCTCTTCTCAGTCCTTTTCCACTCACAGTAACGACCCTAAAACCAAGGATAAGGAGATGTAGGCTATTTGTTTTTTGGGGCGGTTACAATAGAATTGTAAATAAAACTGTGATTTACATTTACAAGACCCACCCCTCTGTTCACAGACACAAATGTTAGGGGCTCAATGGGGTCTGTTCTCATTTCTTTGTGCACCACCTCATGCACTCGGATCTGTGCATTAAGGGTCAAGGTCTCCACATTGCTCCACATCAACAAGGTCTCCACATTGCTGCATATTTATGTAATTTCAGTCACTAAAGGTCCGTCCCCCCTCCTTTGCGCTTGGTGGGCGCGTAGCTCCCAACTGCAGAGCAAAATTGTAATTTGCGCGCCTATACCTATTTTTTTTTCTTAGCGTCACACTGGATTGGATTTCCCATACTCACATATTGACCGATAATAGTGGCATTGTCCAATGCTACACATACATTCAACAAGAAAAGGACCCGTCATCATTGCAAATGTGATGATTCGATATTTTGTGTTGACAAGCTGAAGTGCAGTGTATAGTGATCTACATTCCTTTACGTTGTAGCCTCAAGCCTCGAAATATATGTCTGTAAGTACATAAAGACTTATTTGAATAACTAAATATGAGCTCTTGTAAGTCAAGTATTTTATGTTTTGTAGTTTATCTTATGCAATGCTAACTTCGCCTATGGCGTTTCCCTGTATATGTTAGCCTACAGCTATGGCAAAGAGCAGGCAATTTAGTTGCTTTATTATTTAAAGCCTAATGATAATGATGACATTCCAGTTTTTATAATTTACTATCCAGAAGGATTGCCTTCAAAATAAAGGTTTTCTAGTCATAGGACAGGAATTCCTCAGACAAATCTATCTTGAATTGATGATTTCTCTTGGCCACCAGAGGGGTGGGATTTTGAGGCACAGGGTGTTTTCCCAAGTACGTAAAGTCTGGAACGCCTATACGCTCACACCTTTTCAAAATGTCAATACCAAATCTTCGAAAGTGCGGAGCCAGCAGTGCGTAAAAGGCGCTGAGCACAAGGACATCAGAAAAGACCCAAATGTGACCCGTTTACTTAGAGTTAGGGTTAACTGTATACATGGATCTCTGAATGGATTCCTATCAATGGCGCATGAAGAGATTTTTACGCTGCCAAACATTTATTGCATGCTGGCTGAGAGCTGCATGTTGAGCCATCAATAAATCACAAGCTCCAGTGTGGGTGGTTGCACTTTATGGTGCAAAGATTGAAGAAGTCATGTAAGAATAAGAAAATCTCTAATTTCGAGAACGACTTGATTTAGTTGTAGGATTATAACCCACAGTTGCTGTCAACAACAGTCTTTTTGGCAAGGTGAAATTCAGAGTTTAACATGAGTTTCAAGACGGAAACATGCAAATTCCAACCCAACCGCAAACTCACCCCAAAGCTGCTCCCCTGCTGTGAGCAGAAAAGAGATTGAGAAGTGCAGGTTCATGTTTTGCTATTTACTACTTCGAAAGTGATCTATAAATCATTTCTCTTATAAGCGTATTGATATTAAATAACCCCTTATAATCATTGACAGTAGTTGGCTTAATAATTGAGTGTTAAATGTTCTCACAATTCTACATTCACATCGTATTTCAGGTTCTCAGAGAATTAAAGAAGATAAACTTCACAGTTTTAAACCGGAACGTTCAGTTTGATGCCAATGGAAACCCATTATCTGCATCATATGCTGTAGTTTTCTGGAACTTGAGTGGCCATTCTGAGGTGGTCGGCTCATATGAAACTCATCCAGTAGTTCAGTTCTCTATTGACAGTACTAAAATTCAGTGGTATACAAAAGGACCAGTAAGTTGTGGATTTTCTAATCACAGAATTACATGGTCTTTATGTCTGCAAATATTACATCGGTAAAGTGGTCATAACTTTTTGTCCTGTTCAGGTACCCATTTCAAGGTGTTCTCAGGAATGTTCCGAAGGTTATATAAGGAGACAAGATGGGGTCCACAGATGTTGTTTTCATTGTGACGTCTGTCCTAGTGGGACTTATGTTAACTACACAGGTAAGCAATCCAGCGGTAAATAGAGATATCGTCTTGAATTATGGTTCTCATTTACACTCTTAAAGATTGATTTACTGGGTGGGTGCACTAAGTGCAAAGCTCGCATGAGTTTTCACGTTTTCAAAATGTTGCTTTGTTTTATGGTTGTTCTATCCTCTACTGAAAACAGACCTGTGCAAACTGTGCACCTGGTCTAAACGGTTTGTACATCTGGCCTTTATCTGGAATATCCACTGAATATGCAATAATTATATGCAGTCTAATACTGAAGAAATGATTTCTGTCTTTTTCTCCTGCCAAAACAGTGGACAAGTACACATGCAACAGCTGTAAGACGACAGAGTGGTCATCCGCAGGGAGCACCCACTGCAAAGAGCGTTCGGTGGAATATATTCTTTTCACAGAACCACTCACCATACTACTCATGTTGTCCACTAGCTTCATGCTGATGGTCACGGTAGCCATCGCCATTCTCTTTGCTTTGAAGTATGACACGCCGGTTGTTAAGTCTGCTGGGGGACCCATGTGTTTCCTCATGTTGGGTTGTCTGAATGTATGTGGCATTTCTGTGTTCTTTTTCTTCGGTTTGCCAACCCATATCAACTGTATATTACGGACTTTGTTATTCTCTTTGTTATACACGCCATGTCTAGCTTGCTTTGTTGTGCGCGCCTTTCAAATAGTTTGTATTTTCAAGATGGCCTCCAAGTTCCCCAAGTTTAACAGGTGGTGGGTGAAGTATAACGGACAGTGGCTGGTCATCGCTGTATCCTTTGTATTTCAGGCTCTTGGTCTTTTAGTAGGATGTATTATCAGTCTTCCCAAACCATTTAACGATACAACATCGTACAAAGACCAAATAATACTAAGTTGTGGAACTGGTATTGAAGGACAACAAATCGTCTATGCGTTATTGCCTATGGTCCTGTGCATCCTTTGCTTTATCTTCTCATACATGGGGAAAGACCTGCCGAAAAACTACAATGAGGCAAAAGCAATAACCTTCTGCCTGCTTCTCCTCATCCTGACCTGGGTCACCTTTTGCACAATATACATATTGTACCATGGCAAACACATCTCAACATTTAGTGCAATGTCAGTGTTGTCCAGTTCATACTGCATCGTTCTCTGGTATTTCCTCCCAAAGTGCTACATCATCATCTTTCAGCCTGAGAAAAATACTCAACAGCATTTTCAAGGTATCATCCAGAGTTATACTCAAAACATCAGCAAGGAGTGATCCTTGACCCATCAAATGGAATTTAATAGTTTAAGCATTATTTTGATCGTATTATGTATACTTGCTTTTCTTTAGACATAAATGGCGTTTTGTCACATTACGTCACATTACGACGACTGATTGTTGAGTAATTCAGGTCTGCATTGATTGCACATTCTGAGAGAAGCATACAGTAGGTGTAAATTATTATAATACAAAAATACTCAAATGTTACAGTGTAACTGCACATGTAATCTCTTACATCTTTGCAATAAATGTATGTAAATGGTGTCCCCTTTGGGGTTTTTGTTTGTTTTTACCCTCATTAGTCATAGTTGATGATATGTTTTTTAACATTCTGCTGTTTCAGTAACTGAGGAAATGTAATACATAGTTTGTGTAAGTGTAATATATAGTTTGTGTAAGTGTAATACATAGTTTTACCACATGATGTCGCCGGTCGACTTTGACACAGCTCTGAGGTTGTGGAACTGGCCTGCGAGGCTGCGCCCTCCTGCTCCGTGTGTAATTGGCATGGATTTACCATCTGTTTATCCTCCTCTAATCCCAATTTCCAACTGTTAGGGCAACTTCACCCTACACACCTGGTCTCTGGCCTCACCAGTCACCACACTAGCTGTTGAGCATAGCCCTTTGTCCCCAGTATTTCCTCTAAGGGGTTACGTTATTAATTGTTCAGTCATTATGGGGTCTATTCTAATTTCCTTGCGCACCACCTTACGTGCGCGGATCTGTGGCTTACGCGGCAAATGTGCGTGGGGACCTCCAGAATTCTAATATCTCGCGCCTTTGGTGCGGACACATTTGAGCGGTGTCTCACAAATATAATACATATGAGCATTGTCATCTCATATTTTTTGCGCAAAGTCTCCATGTTCCCTCCGCGCTGGAGAGGTTGCATAAAGTCCAGCAACACTACTACACTTCACTACAATGCTGTTATGTTAGCATTGAAATAGCAAATAGCATTGCAACCCTTATCTGTGGTAGATGTTTCACTTTTTAGTGGTCTTGGTCGTGAGCCTACCTTGATAGGGTCAGTTGTTATTAAATAGCCTAAATATATATAGTTTCAAATGCATCGTCATTATTATCTACCAATTAGAAAGAATGTCCGTGCTGATGGAAGGAATATCGGTCCAAGAATAACAATATATACAGTTAAAATATGTATTGTCATATGTACCTCCACTCCAAAGCAGGTGGGCTATACAGCCTTCAAAATAAAAGTTTTATATCCATAGGACCTAGAAATTCCATAGACAAATATCTTATATCTTGCATTGAACTCAAGTGCGTAAAAGTAGCAATGAAATCAGAAAAGACCCCAGAGTGCAGAAATGTGTCAATCATTCAACCACCATATGGTGTATGGGGTCTATTGTGATTTCCTTGCACTCCGCGCCTTTTAAGAAATTCTGGCTCCGCACTTTCCAATATTTGGTATTCCCATTTTGAAAAAGTGCGCGTGTTCCAGACTTCACGGACTTGGAAAATGTCACCCTCTGCCTCAGACTTCCACCCCTCTGTGAAGGCAGCCCTTCTGGATAGTAACATAAACACTGGGATCTCATCATTACCATTAGGCATTAAATAACATCTGATAGCCTGTACTTTGCCGCAACCTGCTTTGGAGTGGAATTGAATGGTGGAGAGTAATGCCCTAATTTTGCCACGTGAAACTTCTAATGCGGGGATTAATTGCACTTGAGGGGAATCTTTAATGCAGTGCAACATGTTTGTGTCACCTCTATTATTTCAATAAACCATATGATCCTATCGATTTCAGTGAAATTATCTAAACCACAGGCACACAAACAAAAAATGTATATGTGCCATAGTGCTATCTATGCTATATGAGGGCTTGCGAGTGAGAATGCAATTGTACTGTAATAAACTGTCCTGTATCCCAGTACATACATTAAAATGACAATACAACTTTGAACTGTATGCATTCTGTGTATTCTGTATGTATTCTTGGACCGGATTCCCTTCATCAGCGAGGCCATTTTTTAAAAATTGGTAAGCAATAATGACACATATATTTGAAACTATATATATTTAGGCTATACCCTGTAAGTATACTAAATGACCGAGACCACTCAAAAAGTGAAACGTACTATCACAGATAAGAGTTGCAGTGCTATTTGCTATTTCAATATATGTTTTTAAATTCTTTCCACTTTCACTTCATCAAATGGCCATGATATGAGCAATGTTACGTTCAATTTCGCACACTGCCCCTACCGCTCTAACATTTTTTTTTATTTTGCGCGTAAAAAATCTGATGAGAATACTGGGCTGACATTAAAATACGCGCTGGAGCTTCGCACGCACATTTGGCGCGTAAACCACAGATCCGCGCACGGAAGGGTTAGACCCTCGTGACTAAAGTTTGACTTCGTTCTGAGTTTGCTTGTTTGGCAGTTTTGCTGCATCATCAGTGAAGTGTGACTGCCTTTGAAATAGTCTTTCTGGGGAATATGGAGAGAGGACAACTGAGTCCTTGGAAATGACTCCCACCAGCGGCACAGTTACTGAGAGGAAAAGTAGACTAGGACAAGGCTATGATAGGAGTTACATATGTACGTCACTTGTCACTATACTTACCTTCCCACACTTCTGGTGTTCAGAGATGTTACACTTCTGTTGCACTTTCACTTACACTTGTCATAGTGGACATAGGAGCAGTGTGTGTGTGTGTGTGTGTGTGTGTGTGTGTGTGTGTGTGTGTGTGTGAGAGAGAGAGAGAGAGAGAGAGAGAGAGGGAGAGAGAGAGAAAGAAAATCTACGAAACCATTACATGTTGTATGTCAATCAATAATGCAACTCTGTAAAACATGCTGATATCTATGGCACTCTCTTTGTTCTTGCCTGATTATCATTTTTGGCTTTGATAATATCGATTGGAATCAAGCATAGCTCAAAATCATTCTATGTAAAACACATATTCAAAGTTAATTTCCCAATGAACAGAATGACCCTTTCCTGTTGAGTAATAGGACGGAGATATACATGTAATTTAATACATCTAACAAAAGGAACCAAAGGATCTTCCAAGATGTTATGACAACTTCATTTTAGACGAGTCACACTGTCAAATTTGAAACCTTTTAGGAGATGGGGTGCCCCTGCGGGAAACGGAAAAGGCCTTACCTTGGGGGGTATGTGACCATTTCAGAGGGTAAATTGCTATTTTGTTGCGCCCATTCAATCCTCTGGCAAGGAGAAGGGGAGGTTGGACCGTGAAACTAGGAACGAATCGGTAAATAGTGCCACTAAGCATGGCATATGGCGCGGTTCGCCAGCTGAACGCTGACACCAACAAATTGACGATTTCATACCAATTTTAGGGTAGTGCATGATACATGCCACACACGTTGTTTAACAGAGTATACCATAGTATTTAGGTGTTTCAACAGTTATTCTGTCCATTTAATGTCCACCATGGGTTGTAATTAGACAACTGAGTAAAGTGACAGTAGCCTGTATGTGCAAAGGATAACTGGGCTTATTCCCGTAATCAATTAGCAATTGGGAAAATATCGACATTTTGGGATAAACCTTTAATGCTATATACACATCTGGCATCTAGGAGTAGTGCGAAAATGTCCCTTTTGTCTCCGTTTTATAAATTGAAGACACCAGCAACCAAATTCCTATTTGCTGAGAGGGTGCATATTTCTCCGTCCTACAAAATATGGAGCGAGGAAAATCGGGGGAACGCCCCCTGGCTTTTCACTTGTACACTCCGATTTTCCACTTTTTGTATATAAAGGAGAAACCCTGGGAAAACCTGCTTGAGCAACTAGACACAAGAACGTCTTTCTTTAGCGATGCACCCACCAAAGTTGTAAACCCAAAAGATGTTTCAGTTTAAACGCGCAGAATTTTTAGTCGCCTTGCATAGCATATACACTGTCGAGGCTTTTTCACTACTGTAATTCAGTAGACCATTGCGTGTCACAGAACTTGTGATCACCTAAAGTCCCAAAGTTAGGTTGTATATCTGTGTTTTGTGCTTCTGATATTCAATAGTTTTGCATGTCTCGTAGTCTATGACTTTTACAAATGTTATAGCAGGTTATTTAGCAAATTTGTGTTTGTTGATTCTTTCTAAAATGTGGAGGTCTAATCAATCGTGAAAAGCACCCTTCAGGTTGTCTAATTTGAAAGGTTACCAGTCACTAAACGAATGGGCTACAAATAAACAATGACACACGTGCATAGTGGACGTAGCCTATTAGCGGTATGTGTGCAATTTAAGAATGAGAATGCTTTAGTAGCCCCCCTTACATAGTCAATTGCTGTGAATGATCGATCCCTCCACTGACTAACTCAATGAAATGTCATTAGAATTCGACTATGGCCTAGGCCTACTGTTCTGGCAAATTAAACCAAAGCGTAATTACGCACATGAGAGGGAACGTTTATTGTCATATCCCCAATGGGATCAAATTAATCAAGTGGTTATTGATATACGTTTCATACAGAGGTTTATAGTAACACATATTAATCCGTGTCTGAATTATGTGAAGTTATCGAATGACTAGAACAACTTTTAACATATTTTTTTCAAGTATTTGTTATTGTGAGTGGAAGAAATATGAAACAACAGAAAATAGTTGGGGCTTGTTTTGCACACATAGGCCTATGATATGCTCAATGCATGATTCGCGACATAGAGAGCGGTCAGCACTGTTGGCGGATTGGATCTGTCAACGAGTGACTCCTCTTAGTCCGTTTTCAATACTCCAAAAAGTTTCCATTTCCAATCCAGTCATACGCTCGGCGACTCTGTTGTTTTACGCACGGGCAAAGACAGTGTGCTAGAAAGTAGCCACTTTATTCTTATTTAAATCCGTTTGAAGTGGTGTAGAGTAAATGGCAGATGTTTAGCAATTCAAGGCGCATCAATACCCATGAGCTATAGTGCTTAACAATGACGCTCCTCTTTTGTTAGGCGCTTGTGTCTTTCAGTCAAGTGCTCGACAAAGGATTCATCCTCCGCGAGTTATAAAGTTACTTTCCACTAGTTCATTTCGGCTCTTGAGAAAACCCTAAGCGATGTTAATGTGCACCTCTGTTCTTTTCAGACGGTAACCCCGGTGCACATAGCCAAACACCAACCATTGTACGCCTTAACCAAAGTAAAGACCCTTAAATAACCTGGAGACTAGTCTATAGAAATTCATGATATTTGATGTTTGATCAGAGCTCCGCCAACAGGCCCGTCGCGTGGCTTTTAAACATATCCCTGTATCCATATATTTGAGGGAGATATCTGTATAAACGGGGCATCTGAATGAGTAGTCTACCTGAGCTTGTGGTTCCGAGCATAGTCCTTCAATAAACATTAGATCCAGTTTGGGTAAAGTCCCTGAATAGTGAAGAGGCGGTTCCTCGATTTGTTTCGGTCTCTGTTGCCGTTTCTATACAGTAGCCTATGAAACAGCCCTCAGAGTTAAAAATAATTATAATAAAATGTTTTGACAGATTAATTAAAAGAAGTCCAATTAATTTAAATGGCCAGAACTGCAATCTATAGGCTGTTTATCAATGTTGTATTACAGTGCTGGAATAAGCATGTAGCAATTTAGTTAATAGTTTGTATCAAGGCATCTCCATTCGATGTACCTTCTCTTTGCTGTGTAATGCAACCATTCTCTTGCTAATGATGTCGAGTTTTACTCTGGAAAAAAGTTTATTGCAGGTAATTGTATAATTGCTTCACTAATTGTTGTTAACAAGTCCTCGAATACTCCAATTATTACAGCACTCTTTGTAGGGTCCCCTGGCAGGCATACATAACAAAGGACTGTTGGGTTTAATGAATTACCCGAAGGAGAAAAGTGAAAGTGGAGGGAAAGCCTGAGGTCCTTTTATAAACATACACTTAACTTGTTGTTTAATGGCATGTTATTATCATGTCCAATTCGGACACAAGTCACTTATGGCGCTATTATCATGGAGAAAGAGATAGCCTATACATGCTCTTTTGAAAACAGTAAGAAAGGGATGTGGGTGTAATCTAAATACATTTTTAGAGCTTCGTGAGAGTAGACTGTGACTGTTGTAAATTGTAACCCCTTATTTAATGAACATATATTCATTCTACTCCAGCATATATCAATTTCATTAGCCTATCTCTTTATAGTTTTGAATCGACTTCCTTCGGTTTAAGCAGTGACAATTGAAACGATTTACCCTAGCCTATACCGCGTAATCAACGGTGAAATCTTTTCAGTGTTCCCCGAAGCAAAAGAAAAGATTGCTAGCTATGTTGCAAATTAGGCTACCACGGTTGGGCATGTTAAATCTGAGCGTGAAAACGCGGACATAATACAGGACCCAAACTGGACAAAAGAAAGAAACCAAGGCAGAAACCATACCATGGAAGCGCGGACAAATTTCATACTGATTAAACGCTGTATTATCTCTTGAAAACATAGCATCGAAATTACGAAACCAATTTGTTGGTACATTATACGCAATTAGCCCACTATAAAGACTCAATATAATGCTATATGTCAATTTATTAGTATTTAGTCAAAGTGCTTTGGTATTAGGTGGCTATAAACATTGGTCTATAACTTCATCATATTAACCTCTATTATAAAGGCCTCGATTTAAACATGACAAAGTTATAGAATTGACTGGTAAAGATTCAAAACGATCTGCTTTTATCACTAAATTACCATCTCACTCTTTTATATTGCAGTGCGGTCACTTTATGATAGGCCGGTCACAAATTAGGCTACAAATTACTGTGGTGCTGCAATAGGGCTCATCCGCCAATTAGTGCTATGTCTTTTTATTTTGTTCCAAGTTGAATATGGCTAATTCTATATTTCATGCATTTTGAAAGATAACTTTCTTTTTTCTATATTTCTATATAGGCGTTTTTGATGAGAAAAGTCTCGCAATCTCTCAGACTAGGCCAACATTTTCTTTATTTCTTTTTAAGCATGTTTGCTGAAGTATTCCCTGACATAAGGCATTTGCCACTGCCTTTCTCAACTCTCTTGAACACGGGACAATGCTGTTTCGTGTTTGAAAGTGAGGGAGATCTTTGATATGGCCCACTTTTGTGGACACAAAACGGACAGAAGAAAAGATCAATGGCCTCTCACTATACTGCCGTCTATTCATCGTCGCTTTTGCTCTCAACTCAATACACTGGGATGTAAATTCACGAAGCCTCTCCCTTTCCCCGCCATTTGTTCCCGCGCGTTCAATTGTAATCTACACACATCCATTGTGTCTGGAATCAAATCTGAGGGATTTGAGCAACTTTGAAAGTAGTCTATAGACATCCATTCAGCCTGTCGCGTGTCCTACAAATGGCGCAAACAAATCATGCCCAGGTTTTCTTTGGATTTTTCACTTCAGCTGTTTTTAGAATTTATAGCCCTTCTTATTTTATGGACACGGCTACTCCCATAGCAATGCCGCTGCCATCGCTCTCTCTCTCAATGATAGTCATTGTTCACGATGAGAATACAAACCTTTCGGCCTTACTTGTTTATATTCGAGAAGGTGAACACAGAATGTACACAGAGAGCATGTACGTACATACATATCTTGCTATGACTATTTCATGGAGAAGTCCCCTCCGACTCATGGTGGTCGTGTACCTGTGACGCGCAGAGGACGGTAAGGCCTATAGATACAGTGGTTCAGCTGGCATGACTTTCCCAAGGGTGAGCCTTTTGAGGGTGCAGTGTGGAGAATCAGGAGGCGAGGGCCCCAAGACAGGGGGCGGCCCAGCGATTCTCCGCGGTGCCTGGTGTGAAGACAAAAACAGTGTCACGGCATTATAACTAAAATAAAACAAAAAAGTGGTAACGAAAGGTCCCTATATCTTATATATATATATTTGTTTGTATTTAATTGTGTGCCGTTGCACATAGTCCATTGTCATGGATTGTTGAGACAGGTGTGTGTCGTGCTCAGAGCTTGCGCAACAGGTGACTTAGGTTCATATTACCAGAAAATCGAAATGTTGTGGAGACATGGAGAGAATTTCCACGGTGCTGCCTTCGACCTCATGGCGTGAAACTCAGATATAAAAGAATGAATAGCAAGAGCTGGTACGAGTCCCCAAACCAAGCAACACACTATTAACATCATGATAACCTATTGTGGGGTGATTTTTACGCTTCTCTGGAAAATCTCACCTCACACGTTGGTGTACCAAAAAGGTTATTAACCCTAAATAATGTAAGACCACATTTATACTTAAGTTACTGCAAAAGTGTCCCAATGGAAATAAAAATGCAGTCTTCTGAAATCATTCCTAAGACAAATATTGACTTGTTGTAATGCATATCATAAATCGAAAATTAATTACAGTAGGCTAAAGCTATTAATTTTTCTAAATTGATTTGAGTCGATTAAGTGTTTTTTCAACTCAATTATCTATTTAATGACGTGTTCAACATTGCTTTGTTTCATTAGTTCCCGTTGCGCCTACAGACGTGCCATTTCCGAAATGATTGTTCTGACAGGCCTAATTATACCTGCAAGTTATGAGTCCCAATAATTATAGATGTTGATATGTTGATGTTTATGAAATAGGCTTACAAAAACATGCCTGAAGTTGCGCGTTCACGAGTGTTCAGTGGGAGATCGCAGTTTATTGGTTGTTGTGGTTGTCAAATGAGAGTCGCCAGTGTTGTCAATACCAGGCTGTTGTCGCATTGAGATGTTAAGTGGGAGACCCTATAAATGGGCTCGGGAGGCACAATTCCTTCACTCGCGCGACACTAGACAGAGGGCCAACATCTGCAAGCCAATAAGAAAACTACGTTAACAATGGTGGCGACATCAGACTGCTCCATAAAGCCAAAAATCATAAATGGGAAAAAGGTGAGTGGGACAGACAGTACACGAATACGTCATCGACAAGGATTGAAAGTTTGCCCATAGATAAATGCCAACAACCAACATGTTGAGTGATTGCCTAAATGCTTATTTTCTCTTTTTTTTTTTTGGTCAGGTATCCAAACCTTTGATGGAGAAGAAAAGAAGAGCCCGCATAAACAAATGCTTGGACCAATTGAAATCTCTATTGGAGAACTATTACACCAACAATGTAAGTTAGACTAATGACCGGTCTGAATGTACTAGGCATACTTGGTAGAAACCAACTTCATGCCTCTCAAGAGTGATGTTGCTGCTGTAGCTCAATTTCTGCTCCACCTTTCAGATTCGAAAACGCAAGCTCGAGAAAGCGGACATCTTAGAACTAACCGTGAAACATCTGAGAAATCTTCAGAAGATTCAGAGTGGTAAGTTAGATATCTCCAGTAGGCCCCAACTGCTACAGTAACTATTCGGCCAATTGTGGCGTTTCTTAAAATGACTTTAATGACTAAATGCATGATATTTTCTTTTTTCTGAAAATGACCCGATCATTTGTTACAGGCTCTTCCATCGAGTTCAATGACTACCAGGCAGGCTTTCGGAGTTGCCTGGCCGGCGTAAACCAATACCTGTTGATGGCAGACTCGAGTGGGAGCAGTCGTTTAAACATGCTGACTCACCTCTCCAGTAGCCTGCTCTGCGCCGGGGGACAGCCGACACAGTCCAGCACCGCGGACAGCGACTCAGGGAAACATGCGGTACCCGAGGCCGTGACGCAAAGACTCCTTCCTTCGATTGCTGGACATGAAGCGAACAAAACACCCGCAACTGTTCCTCTCGTCCGGTGCGTAAGAGCACTCAAACCCCACAGCGCCAGAACTGCCCGCGTGTCACACTCCCAACCGACTGAAAGCACTGGTGAATGGCGATTCTCAGGAGCTACAACTGCAGTATCCACACATAACACTCAAGAAAAGAAAAGTTCCAGTCCGTGTCAGAAAAAGAAGCGTGTCTCTGTAGGTCCATGTAGCAATGACGTTATTGGAACCACATTGCAAAACATTTGGCGTCCTTGGTAGAATGTTAGATATAGGCCTAAGATATGATAGAGGGGAATTGTTTGAGCTGTTGAATGCTTTTTCATGTACTATTTGCACTGTGTAGAGTTGTATTTTACTTTTTTACTTCTGTACAGAATAGATGTTCTATTTTTATCAATAAAATCAATATTTCAAACAACTGTAATGTGTCTTGTCGACAAACAACATTGGGGATGATATAGCCTATACATCGATTACCTATAATACTACTACTACTACTACTACTAGTAGTACTACTACTACTACTACTAATAATAATAACAGTAATAATAATAATTGCCTCATGGCAAGGTCACGGGATCAAACGGCTGTCTGAGAATGATCAAGGTAGAGCCTTGGAGATGTCTACCAGGTTTATAGTGATAGGGTAGACCGAACTTTGATTTATCAGCTTTTCTGTGATTGGCGTCAATGCGTAAATGCTCTTTTGCATCTGTAGATTAAAGGGTTATTTCATGAGTAATGGTTTTGGCCCCATTGACTTGGACTAGCATTGCTACTAAATGCTACCGAGGGGCTACTGCTGTTTTGTCAATAAACAATACACTGGTGTAAAAAGTGATTGAATGGATTGAAGGGAGATTTGGCTCGTGGTAAATTATAACGATAGTGCCACAACTGTCTTTTATTTATATGCATTGATATGATCGACCACGCCCACAAGTCCAACAGTATGTCCAATCATTACCATGTTTAAGATATTGGCAAAGACTGTATCCCAGGGCATGTGTACCACATTTCCTAACATTTGTTGAACCAAATGATATCAAGAGATATCAAAATATGGTATTTATGGCGTCCCCTTTTGCTTGTGGCTTCAGGGGTATGACCAATGACAAGTTTGGTGCAGATAGGTCAATAACTGTAAAAGCTTTTGTGTTTTAGGTGTTTTTCACAAGATTAAAAATTGCGGGAAATCCATCATGGCGGATCTTAATGGTCCTATAGGCTTTTTTATTGTTAATCATGATCATACTGCCAAGATCCAAGTTTACAGCATGAAGCTCTCTCTCTCTTTCTCTCCCTCTCTCTCACACACTCTCTCATATGAAAATATCACGTTTTTTGTCACATGCGTGCACTTATATTTTCACGAAATGATCTATATATCTCGATATCTCTATAGTACGTTTATTCATATGATTTGTGAGTGCCCAATATGTGGCCAGTGTTATATAAATATATCCTGTTCTCCTTCTGTGCTATGGCTGATGAATCTGCTCTTTTTTTTTACAGTTCAGTTCAGCCGCATTTGGTTAGTTGGATTAACAGCAACACATTGATAGTGTAAAGCTGCGAGTTGGTTGATATAACAAAATAGTTGCTGTAATGTAGCCTATGACTATCGTTTTAAGAGGTCGTGTGTGTGTGTGTGTGTGTGTGTGTGTGTGTGTGTGTGTGTGTGTGTGTGTGTGTGTGTGTGTGTGTGTGCGTGTGTGTGTGTGTGTGTGTTTGTGTGCGTGAACATGAGACGGGGGATATCGTAATATCATCGCAGACCATTATCGTCAAGACATCAACAAACATCTTAAGATGATTATAGGAAATAATTTTCGATCATTTTTCATGAATGTCTTACATGTCTTACATTACACAATGCTTAGACCTAACTAGTGAGGAACCAACAGTTTAGAGGGTTGTCAACCGCCTCGGGCGCATGCCATGACGCGCCATTATTCCCATTCTTCTCCAGTTTTACGCATAAGTACCGAAACAGCGGCGCGCAAATTAGGTTATTGTCGAACAGCGCAGCAATTTTCTGCTACTAATTATTTACATGCACGCTAGCCGCTCTCTTGCTCGGAGGTCATGTTATTTCAACCGGTTGTCACTCCACCTGAAGGCCTACAGGTATACATTCAATGCGATGTTTAATTGGACACCAGCAGAGGATGTATTTGAAGCTCAGTGGAGAATGGTCGCCTTTCATACTCATTTTAGCCTACTGTTAAAATATAAACTAAGCAGTTAGTCAGTTTAGGTATGCGTGTTTGGGTAGGCCTATATGACAATACATGCGGCTTATACTTCCTGAGAGTGGCTAACATTTAGCAGTTTTATTTCGCTATTCTATTATGTTAGGTTGGAGGTCCTTAGAGTTTGGCATCCGTGTCATAAAGTGGCTTTCTTTTCAAGCGGACCAGCGTTGGAAAGGATGGCACCTTGCAGCGAGGAGAATTGCTGAAACGCCCACTACTCTTTCAGATGGTATTGACGGCCCGTTGCGTGCTGGGGACGTTGAAAAGGCACGGTATCTCAGAGGAAGAGGGTGCCTCTCGACTAATGTGAGAATAGAAGAATAAAAGACAACGATTGGTTGTTTGTGTTGTTTGCACAAAATCAGAACAAAGATAGGGCTACACGTTTAAATAGAAAATACAAATTCCAAATATGATGCCTCTGATAGGCCTAGTTTAATATGACTTCAATATTAATTGTGGACTTCATAACAAAATCATAACATGTAAAATACCCAACTTCTCTCCTGGGGAGTCATTTTGAATATGGCCAGGCCTGTTGCAATGCCTGGGCTGGACCCAGAGTTTGGGCTTTCATACTTCCAAAAAGATGCTGCCCTTTTAGTGAAGCGATATAAGAAACCTGCCAGAGCCGTTACGTTTGTTTTATTGAAGAATAGCAAAAGACATGTGACGTGCTCAATGAATGCCCTTAAACTTTTAAGAATTTCTATGAACTCTTCTCAATGTTGTTTAAGTAACCTAGTTTGGTTTGCACCATAATGGCGGTGCATTAGAGCTGAAAACCTAAGAAAGGGAAAGAAGATACTATTTGCATTAGACTGTGTCCAATCAAGCGCTCTTAAGACGCAGACGTGTATATACTGCGCTTCGAATAAGCAGGTCCCGTGTCCACTGATCCTTTCAAGATCAGTGGACAAGACAGAATCGTGCAACTGGTTTGACAGCATGAGTTTTCAGGTGTAACATCAGCAAAAGACCACGATGAGGCATGGTGTAAAGTTACGTTTATTTTGAAGAATATTTTCATTTCATGATTGTGTGTAGAATGGCAAACGTTCTAAGTTCAAAGCTCAGTCTCAAATAAGATCACCTAATCATGAATAACTACACAAAAAACGAAAATAAATGGCTAAATACATAAGCTTATAAGAATAATAATTATGTAGACTAGATGACTAAACTGTGTGTTTATCTAATACAACTTTTAATCACTATATATTATAATACAGAGATTTGGTAAATGCTCGACTAACAACGAAAATGTCTCATAATTAGGCGTATAATTTTTTACAATGGGTGTATTAAGCATGAGACTCGGGTCGCTGCCCGGCTAGACCTCCGCCACACCGTGGAATTTCCCTTAGAGTCGGGATAAAGAGCCGTGTCGAGGCTCACTGGCTGCGGGTAACATGTGAACAAAGTGCGGTCATTCTCCGCGGAGAGTGGAGACAAAGCCTTAGCGAAGGGCTATAGGCATCACCAGATCTGCAGAGTCAGGCGTTAAACCTTTTAAAAAACACCTGCGTAAAAAGTAATGATTGTGCAAATTTTGCTCGAGTGATACTTAGTCAGAGCCTGGAGAATGGTGTTCTAGGCCGGAGCGTCCTTACACTGTGGCAATGTCGTTTGTGGGGTAGCCACGCAACCTGCTTCATCATATATAACCTCAACAACCCACACCTTTGGATTGGAGTTGTAGATTTATCGCATTCATAGTGATAACTGAGTATTCCTGACTCCCTGTGCAACAGATGATGCACATATAAATTCTACCTCTGATATTCTTCCAAGGTTTATTTGGGCTATAATAGGGTATCACAAGGCACAGAAGAAATACATCACAACAACAATTGATCTCGAAACATCTGCTTTATTTTCTCTGGTCCTTACAGAATCATATCTCGAATTATCAAAAAAAAAAAAAAAAAGAGTGAACATCAATAAAACTGAGCCGTGAATCAAACTCTCAGATGGTTGATGTGCACCCCGAAACGCAATACATCACCGGGAAAATATCACCCTTTTTTTTTTTATACAAACGCTAAACACACTTTCAACTTTTTAAAACTAATGAAGTGTTTTTCAATGCAATTTTAATTCGAAATAGTTCTTTATCCTTTTAAGAAAACCATCATCTGAGCAACAAAAACACCAAACATTGTTCATAAGTTTGACAGTCATAAACGTTTTAACAGAGGATTAATTAAGGATATGTTACAAAATTCGATTCTGATACATACTTTAAACACAGAAAAAAAAAGAAAAAAAAAATATCTCGAAAAGGGAATATAAAAACTAATATTTTCAAAGAAAGGTGTTCACATATGCTATTAAATCGAATATAGGGCAAGAAGTGAGGGGTGCACTACATCATAGGCTATATCAATAAAAACCTGGACTTATTCTGTCAACAGATGAGTTCATGTATGCAAAACGCGTGAGAATGAGAAAATAGTATCATTGGTTATGACATTAGCACAAAATGAATTCTTCCACAACATAAAAAGGCTATCAAAGAGTTTATCAGGGTATGTTTCAAGTTGCAAGTATTATAATTGCTCAAGGTAATTACTATATTTGCAAACACGAAACTTGTGTAAATACATTCATATAGACGTTAACGTTCTTGAAAACAAAAGGCCTATGCTTTAAAATTAGAATTGCCAATTGAATAGGTAAATTCAGGCAGCAATTAAACTGAGAATATATATTCTGGTCAGAACTGATAATGAAGGAGAGGACAATGCTATGTCAGACTATTAAGATAGAGGGAAGGGCCAAACCATATAGACAGAGATCTGTAAATTGCACGCACATGGATATTTTGACTTAACCTTTATTTAATCAGGGGGTCACGTTGAGACCAAGGTCTCTACTACAAGGGAGCCCTGCATACACAAGATATGATGTGGATTCGGCCCAAAATGACAAACGTTTTAAAAATGAAGGAAAGGGGATACAGCTCAATAGTATTAGGTACATCTATGTCCCCTGTCCTCATCAGAACATATCTGAGAGCACTGGACGGCTGTCAGAAGATTGAAAGGCCTAAACTGTCATTAATTGAAAGTAAGGCTTCTGTGATGTTACTTTACAATAATCTGTGCTTTGATATGTGCAGATGAAGGAAAGGAGAAAGGATGCCTTAGCTGAGACTATTGAGATGAATCCCTGGTTCTGCCCCACATTGCTGAATCCTAATAGAACTGGTTGGGGGCGATGTAGGGATAGACCAACAGCCTAGTGAGACTAAGCTACCACTATGGCTAACGTATGTGTGTATGAACATCTGTGTGTGCTGACGACTCGTACAGATCTGTAATCATAAATATCTAAAAACAGTATTTATAAGAGGAAATTAGGAAATAATCCTGTAAATTCCTCAGTTAAAGAAAGAGGAGCACACCAAACCATACATCCAATGTACCTACAACTTTCATATGTACAAGATTTATCAATCCACTCCGAACACCAACTTTCCTAGTGTTAAAGGGCCTTCTTGATCATTTCAATTAATCCTACACAACAATGTACAAGTTGTATACATTGCAGTAAGGCAATTGCTATAATCTCAATATACTGTAGGATATATCACTGTACTATACAAAACCAGAGGGCCTCAGAAGAAATAACAATGTCTAGTAGGCCTACATTTTAAAGTGATTCATAATAATTCATAAAGAATTCTCTTTTACTCCGTTTTTGTTGTGACAAAAATACAGTTTATGGCAGTTTTGGCCTCTAGTTTCTCATCTCTTTACAAATGTCTCTGGGAGTGTGATTTGAAAGACATGCACCCATAAGATAAAACCACACACCCATTTAGATAAAACACTTTACAATATCTGAGATTTTGAGTCATTAAGTGCAAAAAGTAACAAAATACCAACGTCTCCAATTCGTTCTACATTTGATAGAAAACAACACAAAACGGCAAAAAAACAAGAGTGGAATATGCATTAGACTTAAGAGATGTTTGTGTTGGTGCTGGAAAAAGCAATTAGATTGAGTCCCTATATTTTTATGGAGCTTTTGTATTCCAGAAATTGCACAACCTCTTTCAAGCGTAGACTACTCATGAAATGTGTTCAAAGGTCCAGGGTTAATAATATCTGAGTATAAGTATACCTATAGCTTTGGGAGTATAGTGGTGTACAGTAAAATAGAGTATAGCGGTACAATAAAAAAGATCAATATACCAGTATGCCATCTTTCCACCACCCCTGTACCTTGATACAGTGATGATAATAATAACAACAATAATAATAACAATTATTATTAATATTATTATTAATAATTCCTCCACTCTGTTTAGGTGGTGGACCCAATGGAATCTGAGTGAAATGTGATATATCCCGAGGACGACGCAGAAGGTGAACTTATAAAACTATTTGTGCTTCCTTTACTCTCTCCCTTAGTCAGGTGCTTTTGGTCCCCGGCCCCGTGGCCTGTCCTGCTGGGCCTGTGAGAGGAGTGATCCCCAGTCCGCTGGCTCTGCCCCGGTGGGACCAGTTCGGCTTGGCGCTTCCCCTCCCGCCGGTGCTCACGGCAGCCTTTACCTGAGCCGCAGGCCCCGGAGCTTTCTCCGCCGCTGGTCCTGTCCCGTCTGGGCGTGCCATCTGGCGTCGCGCTGCGACTACTGCACCGGCCGTGCTCCGAGAGGCGTCGCAGGGCCTGGGGCTCTCGCTCAAAGTCAGTGAGCGGGAAATGCGGGTACAAGATAATATGCTGCTCGTAAACGTCCGGGATGAGCGAGATGGTGGACGTGCGCCTCGGGCTCTTCATCGGGCTGGGCAGCGGCGTTTCGTCAATAAAGTTGATGACCTCGTCGCGGCTAAAACATTTAAAATCGTCCTCGTAGCGTTCGCCGCCGCTGGCCCGCGGCAGTTGCTTGACCGAGTGCACGCTATCCTCGGAGCGCCGGCGCTTGCGGTGCGGGTGGTTCTCCTCGTGGTAGGAGACCAGGCTGCTCCTGCGCCTCTCGTGGCGCGGCAAGCTGGAGCTGTAGTGGGGGGTCCCCATGATGTCCTCGGTAGAGCCCCAGCGATGCAGGTAGGAGGGGATCTGGCTGCTGGTCCACATGTCGGTTTCGTCGTGGGAGTATCTTCTTGTAGGGGGCACCTGGTGCAAAACACAGATGAAATAACCTCAGCACGGGTGGATCTGTTAGGCCTGTATGATATGCAATTAGTTCTGCATCAACAGCAAAACATTTTGTAAATATTTTTTACAGGTAGGCCTAAAACTAATGCAAAGTTTGACATTCAAGGTGTTGAGGATTATTCTCTAAACTAAGGGCTATTGATTAAATATTTTCTTTTTCTTCACTCAAACAGGAGTCAATGGAAACTCCTTTAAGGTAAATTAAGTTATTAAAACGTTTGTTTGATCTTCACTTATTATTGCACTAGCCTATAACATCTTAATTGTTGAATTATGGCATAAAACTCCCCAAATTGATACTCACATTCCACATTGTTCTGAGAACTATGCAAGAGAGACGTCAGCTTTTAGTATGAGAGTTTGTCAATAATGTATTAAGCACACAACCAATATCAGAGTGCCTCCTTGTGGTGGCTTTTGGTAAATGCAGAAATGAGACAGCAGACTGATACAGTAGCGTTGAGTATGAGGATTGAACAGCAGGGGGCAGCAAAGCATTAGTATTACTGAAAATGAGGAATGGCGAGGGAGGGTGGGAGCGTCCAAACTGGATGCAACATCAACATGACAATGAAAAAGGCTTTATTTAATAATTAAGCCACTTGAGAAATGCAACAGCAGTTCTTAAATGGAGGCATTACTTGCTATTGATTATGACTGATTTGTTGAAATGTATTGTAGCTCTAACCCAAATAGTAGCCATATCATGCCTATCTGTTTTGATACCATGCTTTCAATTATACAAATAAATGCATCTGTTTAATTCATAAATGAATCAATATCATCCTGATCCATACAGACTACTGATTTAATCCATACAGTTAAATGTGTTACACAAACCAATGTCAATGGATTGACAAATCAATGTGGTGAAATGATAGCTACTGTATACATCTCTGTTTCACTAACTGCTCAAATCGGCTTGATGTCATAAGAGGAAAAGCAGAATGAGTGTAACTATCAATTATCAGGATGAAATATCGACATAGGATCGAATTTGAGACTATCATTTCAATCTATAGGGCAGGCTATCATATCTTATCTATTTCATGGCTTTATGCTGATTTTTAGTCCAAGATGCTGGATAACATTGTGCCAGTTTTGCTGTTGCAATAATGTAGGCCCAGCTACCATGAACCAATTATCATGAAGAATCAATACTTTCTTGCTAAATGGAAAGGCTACACCTTCTATACAGTACTTTCTTGCTATATTAGAGTTATATTGGGTCATTGAGAGCCTAATTGGGTCATTGTTTTACAATAGAATGGGACAAAGATGACACAGTGGTGTGGTTTCTTGCAGGGGTGACGTTAAGTCTGGGTTGTGTCAGGTAAGGTTCAGTCTTAGGTTGATGTCTCCACATCCAGCCTTCAAGAGTAAGTCCATCGGCAATGACGGCAAATGTCTTTATCATCTTTCAGAACTGTTAAAGGTACATTTAGGAAGCTTAGTTATTTTTGTGAATCTCAAATGTTGTTAGTTGTATAGTTCATATGCATAATATGTCATATACGTTTCTCACCTCAAACTTTCAAACTGTCAACAAATTACCTACACCTATGTCAAGAAGAGAGGTTTCCCCTCCTCCGTCAAATAAGATAACAATGCCAATTTATGTGCAGCTTTAGGAAATTCACTATCATTTTCACTTATGTCAGTGTCACACAAATAGGTGACTTTGCCGTGGTTTGGTTGATCGTTAGCCCTTGAAGACTGCATGTTGGGAGACAAGCGTTAAGGTTAATAGGTTAAAGAGAAGCATTTCACAGCTCTACAACTGACTGGCTTGGGTGGATGTTGAATCCATCATGACTCCTTTAAGGAAGAGATTGTTGTTTTTAAAAAAATAAAAGCATTAGCAAGCATTTGCATAGGTTTAGCAGAGTGTTTCAGTCAATGATAGTTCAATGGTTGTTAGTGTTAGTTTTATGTTAGTCTTAGCACCTGCTCATAATGTTCTTGCCTTTGTATGTTAAAGTTGCGAACCTTTCAGGTTCATGTAAGACCCACATATTAGCATTGGCGATATCTCCAAAAAAGAATCTTAAATGAAAGTGAAAACTACTGATGGTCATATTTGCCAAATTTGAGCCAGAATATGCGTTTGACTCAAAATATATATATATATTTTTTTCAAAATATCATGTCTAGATGTATAAAATATTACTGTTCAAATAAATGTAAAATGATTCCAGCAAGATCAAACAAGACTAGATACTGTGTAATAGGTCTAAAGGGTCATTTCACCATGCACATAGTCTCTCACTGAAAATAGATCCATTTATGAAGTAAAAAAAAAACAAATCAATAGAAATATACCTGCAAATACTGCATTTTATCTTCCTGTAGTTCCCTCAATGGATACCCTTGTGGGACCCCCCTTTCTAAGGTTGAGAATTCGTACTTGGCAATACGGTCTACCGTCATGATTTCAGCCGCGGAGCTATAGTCATACGGTCTGTCATATATTAAGTCGGCATGAATTCCTCCATCTTGGCTGTTTTCTGCAAACGCAGAAAAGCATACGCGTCAGGATTAAAGACCAACGTACTCAAATACACAGACAGACAGACAGACAGACGAATAGATAAAAGAGACAAGTTCAATCTTTCTCTTGTTTTGTTTGTGTGGGTCCACTTGTGTGGGAAAATGTAGAAAGTTATAAGGATAAAAAAAGGTAGTCACTTAGTTTAAGGGGTGCATTTGGGGGGACGGGGGGAATCACTTACTGAAAATCATGACCGTGGGCAAGTAACTATCGAATAGAAGAAAAAGCTGCTTCTAAATTTCTAAGTGACCCTGTCCAGAAATTACATTATAAGTATTTAAAACACCAGGTGGGAATCATATACAGCAAATCATGACAATAATTCAAGAGTAATCATTTTACATATAACTTGTCAAGCATATCTGTGATCAAAATAATTGTATTACATTAAATTAGAGATCAATTAGAGATCAATTAGAGATGAAATTGGAGATTAATTGGACATCAATACGATGGGTGTAAAATGCTGATCTTAAGGCAAATGTTATTACATTAGAGATTCATTAGATATCAATTAGAGATCAAATTGGAGAACAATTAGAGATCAATTGGAGATGGGTGTAAAATGCTGATCTTAAAGCAAATAGGCCAGTAGGATGGAGGATGAGATTAGCTATTAGCACAGGCAGCTTAGCATGCAGGTCAGTAGCTTTGGAAACAGGAAAACAACCCTTATACATACAACTGAGCTGTGTTATACAAGGCAAGCCCTCTGAAAAGAAGCAGAGAACTGGCAACATTAAAATCACACAAAAATATACTGTCCTATGCTATATTGTTTTTTGACTAATGCTAAACAATCAACAGCGATCCATGTATAGGAAGGGAGGGTATCAAAAGGTTTGGGGGGTTAGAAAGAGGGGAGAGAAGGGTATCAGGTGGAGTTTAAACAATGGCATTGCAAGAAGTGCACAGTGTTATTTTCAATTTGCATATATTTAATTAACATTGATATTTCTTATTTTTATTTGTAGTATCAAATGGTTTTTAACTTGAAGCAGCTATCAGCGATCCTAATATGCCTCAGTGGCCACTTCATGAATTACAACAACAGCATGTTCAAACCACAACAAAGCCTTTTTTTTCTGTGCATGCTATTTGATTTTGCTGCTGAGAGGGGATGGTGGTGAAGCATGACTAGAAGATTGCGAGCTGAAACAAGCTAGCTAGCTTACTGCAGATGTCCAAGGTTTTTAAAAGGACTTATTTCTCTCTCAGACAGTTGTTGTTAACAGCAGGAAAATGCTCACTGAACAGATTATCTATCTTGTGCTACTTTGAATTCTCAATAAATTACCCAAAATGGGTTGCCACTGCTTGTCATGTTGGGATAAATGAGTATTTTACGGCATTGTGAATGCTGTCACAATTGTGGATTGAGGAGTTCTGAACATATTTGCTAGAGAAATGACTTGCCCATTGATGACTACAGTAAGATATGGTTGTATCCTGTTATAATGAGTATACTGTATATTTTGTGCACGATGTAGCCTAAAATGAACTTTCAACCAGCCCAACCCCTCAACTTCCAAAATAATGGACAATGTTGTGATGGATGCGGAAATCGCTGATAGCTGCTTTTATCCATCATAAGGTAGGAGCTATTATATGAATATCATGTGACCAAAACTTGTGAAATGTTTTCTTATTGGATCACTCTGCAATTGATGTTACTGCTTATGGGTGTGATTGCTCACCACCAACCTAGAAAATACTTGTTGGTGGACAGTAGTCAGTGCAAAAGGCACTTTAATTGTAATGCTCCATTGTTGTCTGAGTACAACAGTGTCTCTTTATATTCCTGTACTGACTTTGGGCTGAGTCCTAACTTTGGAAAGGCACAAATATCGATTTGATTAGATTATTGTGTCAATCATAAATCAATAAATATTTCAATTCAAGATTGGGCCCAATATGACTAGAATATGACCATCATGCTGACTTAGTTTGAAGTGCTTTCATCTCTAGTTCCAATTCCTCTTATATTGGATTGGGTTATAATATTCATAAGTCCTTTCTATTTATTTCAGCTCCTTTTTTCTCTGTGTTCTAGAGGAAGATTGAATGCGTTCAAGTGAAACAAAAGTAAAATGCTGTAGGGGGAGTATGTGCTTTTCCAGCAGTATCCACAAATGGTTTTTTATGTTACCACTCCTGTAGCAGAGCTTGAGATGTAGTAACTAACACTAAGACCAGAAAAAATTACTGTTGGTCAGATGCAGCTATAAGCACAATTTTTCTATGGACACTTTTGTTTGGTCACTTTCTCTCTCCATGATGAGAAAAAGGTCACATGATAGGTCACATGATAAATTCGACCACTTATCAAATCACAAAAGAATCCCAGATGGCTACAAATGACCAAATCAAAGCTACAATTATTGAGTATTAAAACAAGGCTAATAAGCGTGAATGTTTCATTTGCTATTATTAATAGATGTGGACAAATAGCTAACACTGGATCAAAAGGGGGTCTTTAGCTGAGTGGAATAGGTCTCTCCAAGCCTTCTCCTGGAGATCTCCTAGGTTTGCTGATTTCTACCACAGTTGATTTAGAATCTTATATGCTGGTAAAGTGAATGCATGATAATCAAAGAATACCATGACAACGAAGCTGTCTGGAGACATTCATAGCAAGTTTGTATTGGAAGCTCCATAGGAGGTATTTTAGCAATTTTTAGTGTGATAGAATATTTTTATTTCATATTTGAGACAAGTTAAGTGGCTAACGTGACCAGTCACTAATATAGCTGAACATTTTTGAAAATAAATCTTCTAACCTGCAGACTTTTTCACACAGTCTCTGTTTCGGTGATGATTGGGAAAGCGAGGGATCAAGTTTGACAGCCAAATATCAGCATTACCATGTCAGTGTTACAGCCCTGCACATTTTTTGGGTGTCTCCAGTGGTGTTCCACTTTACCAGCGTATTGAGAAGTTCAATTTATGAACTTGGACAGATTATCAGAAAACGTGGGTACCCCCAGTCTGATCAGATCCAGGACTTCAGGAATCCCTGGTCAGACGAGGGGCACCCTGGCGTCATGAATCTCAAATCCAATTTACTCTCAATTCACTTCTACCAATCAACCCAAGGCCGGGGCCATACAGCAATAACCAGAGACCAAGACCTGAGGCAGCTATCCAAGGCCAGGGTTCTAACCTCTGCTCTAACTTGTGCCCTACCCTCCCACCTACCCCTCTTCTCTCCCGCTTCCCTGGAACCTCCACTCCTCCCTCACCTCGGTTAGTTATCACCAAAGTCTTTCCTTGATTCCTCGTGTCTTTTATCCTTGCCCCTTTCGCAAAACTCATTGGAGGAGATTGGTTGGGGTCCCAAGGAGATGAAGTTTCGTCGCATCGGCTTGCTGGAGCTGGCAACTTAATTCAATCATGAGGGCCTGTACCTGTTCGGATGCGGACTGCCATGTTTGGAGTTTTCCTCCGCGGCTTCGGGTATAACGTATGGATATCAAGCTGCCTTTAGGAGATTTTGGCGTGCCGGAACTCTACAATGATGGAGAGTACATGGATACTTTCAAATCTAGGTATAGGCACTCATGGTTGAATTAAGTCGCCAGTTCAGACAAGCCAATTTCCTTGGGATATGGGGTTTGTGTCGTAGCTAGGGTCCCCCCTTGTTAGACCTTGTGTCTCCACCGATGCATTTTGAGAGAGAGGTGAGGACAGATGATCCAAGGAATCATGGAAAGACATTTAAGATTCAAACCACGAGAGGGACAAAGGGAGAAGGAGACGGGAGCTTACCTTCGTCCACGTCGTCGTTGGACATGATGGCCACGCACTTCTCCCAGACCATGCGCACGTCAGCGCGGTACCGGTCACACGCCCACAGGAACATGGGCAGCAGGATGGACTGGGCGATGGAGCACCACAGGACGCACAGCACCATCCAGTTGTAGGAGCGGTCATACTTCAGACTGGCAAAGCTCACCACCTGGAGGATTGTGTGGGGGGGGGTTACACAGCATGAGTTAATTGGACAAGCGGGAGTAATGAGACCTAGGCTATAGTGAAAGGCTGTGTTAGGATTCCCTTCTGAAATGAAGGAACCTTCCTTCCTAGCTAGTTGAACTTACTGACTGGTAGCCATAATAAGGACCGTTCTAATTGTACAAGGAATAAATGAAGGGAGCTTCAAAAGTCCTTTCCTACCACCTTTTACAGAGACTGCTTAGACGCAACTTTTGTGGAAACATTCGGGGAAATTTGCCCCATAATTCATTGCTCCGATAATTACATATTTTTATAGGTTTAGGTCTGTGATACATTTCTTAACTCAGTTATGGTGCCCTTTGTAAGTAAGGGGACAGTGAAGCATTTGTCCTTCATTTGGCTCTACACTCCAAAGTTTGGATTTGAAATGAAACAATTACTATGAGGTTAAAGTAGATATTATGAGCTTTTAGTTGATGGTATTTGTGTACATATTGGTTTCACCATTCAGAAATGTCAACACTTTTTATGCATAGTCTCCCAATTTCAGGGTACCCAAAAAAGATGGGAGAATTGGCTTGACAGGTGTTTCTGGTTCAACAGGTGTGTTCCGTCACATCATTTGTGCAGTCATAAGAGAGCTCTCAATGTCTTTTATTGATTCTAGGCTTTATGTTTGCCTAGTCTGCTATTGGTGTCTGTCAACATGAGAACCAAAGAGACATCAATGAAAGCAAGGGAAGCCATTATGAGGCTGAAATATCAAAACAATCTATCAGAAACATAACCAAAACCTTAAACTTACCAAAATCAACAGTTTGGAACATTATTAAAAAGGAAAGAAAGCAACGATGAGCTCAGAAATCGCAAATGATGGAAAACTTCAACAGTGGATGACTGAAGAATGCTCACAATGATTAAGAAAAACCTCAAACTGTCCCAAAGAACAGAAACACTTTGCAGGAGGTAGGTGTGAATGTGTCAGAATTATCATTTGCAGAAGACTTCACCACTAGTTAGCCGCAAAAAGAGGATGGCCAGGTTACAGTTTGCTAAAAAGTACCTAAAAGAGCCTGCAGGGTTCTGGAAAATGGTCTTGTGGACAGATGAGAGAAACATGAACATGTACCAATGTGATGGCAAGAGTGAAGTGTGGAAAAAAACAGGAATTGCCCAATGTCCACAGCATACCACCTCATGTGTGAAATATGTATGTCTTCCACTGGAACTGACTCACTTCTCTTCATTGATGATGTAACTGCTGACGGCAGGATGAATTCTGAAGTGTACAGAGACTTTTCAGATCTTGTCAGCCCAAGTACAAGCAAATGCCTCCAAACTCATTGGATGGCGCTTCATCATCGAGCAGGACAATGACCCGAAACATACTGCCATAGAAACAAGTTTTTCAGGGCCAAAAAGTGGAAAGTTGGTGACTGGTCAAGTCAATCTCCAGATTTAAATCCTATTGAACATGCATTTCATTTGCTGAAGGGGAGACTTAAGGCAAGACGTCCTCAAAACAACAACAACTGAAGATTGCTGCAGTACAGGCCTGGCAGAGCATCACCAGAGAAGATACCCAGCATCTGGTGGGGTCAATTGGTCACAAACTTTAGGCAGTTATTGCATGCAAAGAATTGTCAACCAAATACTAAACATGAGTGCTTAATTTAGACATTTGATAAATTTGTCCCACCACTTTTGGTGGCCTAAAATAAGGGGACTTATTTGTCTTATATGTCTAAAATGTGTTATAATTTCTGAATGGTGAAACCAATATGTGCACAAATATCATCAAATAAAAGCTCTACTTTAACCTAATTGTTTGGTTTAAAACATTTGATGTTTGATTCCAAACATTCGGAGTGTAGAGCCAAAAGAAGAACAATGTTCACTGTCCTATTACTGTGCTGTCATTAGTAAGTTTGGTGAAGTAATAAATCCCGAAAAATGTTGCTTCACGTGACATCGGAGTGAACAAGGATAGTCGGGTTAATTCAGTGCTGCTTTTTCCCTGCCACTTCTCCCATCCTTACCTTGAACTATTTGACGTTTTCAAAAAGAGCACATACTATTACTCACTATTGGTCAGGCTACACTGTGAGAAGGAATACTGTATGTTGACTACGCTGTTGTGGGCTGGAATCAATGAAACCCAAAAATGCAGTAGAAGAACACGAGACAACAACGTGTCCATATACACTTACTACCGTACCATTTTTGATAATGTAACAACTGAATGAGTTGAAATAAAAAGAACCATGTAAAAAATTATTATGTAAAACAGTGCTTATCTTTCCCATTCAATTGGATTGAGGAACATACCAGATCTACACACCCAGGAACCTGGAACCTGAGCTTATCTCAAGGAAAGGTAGAGAACTTGTGCCTCAGTGGCCTCAGGCAGGTGTTGAAGTTCATTAAGACACACTTGGGAGCATGTATTGCAATGTTCAAAGTCTTCCTTTTCTTTCCACCTGGGACCATCTTGTCGTTAGACCCCTTTTGAGGTCTATATACTGTAGATCTGACAAACTTGGAACAATGGAATGAGCTATCCACGCTATTTGTTGTGAGGTCATCACTCAGATTGTGTGTTTTTACTCCATAAAAGCAATAGAGCAGTGTGTGTACGCCGTTATCTGATCAGCAAAGCAGTGTGTGTGTCTTTGGTGAATACCCTGAGCATTAGCACTGAGTGTCCTACAGGGCCTAACTCTGCCCTCGTTTACATTGGGCCCTGACACTTTAATAAAATTGATTAATCCAGCTCATTATCTCGACAGAAGGTCACCTCCCCTGGTTTCCCACCAGCAGCTTCGAGGATAATACCAATAAGCGACTTGATGAAGTCGATCAGATAACTCTCTACACTAATATACATCTTCATTAGGTTATAAACTGTACACCAGACCTGGGTTTAAATAGTGTCTAACATTTTTCAAATACTTTGAGCGTTTGGTTCAGCCTGCCTGGTGTGCACTTTTGGGACTGATACGATTACTTTAGTTGCTTTTCGACAGCAGTGCCAAAGCTTACTAGCTGCCAGCTACTGCTCAAAGACCAGTGCTTCGAGCCTAGTGAACAAGACTGTTTGAATTTACAAAGTTGGGCTTTCTAGTCCAGCCCTGTATGATCTCCAGTTTGTTTACATCCTACAGTTCATACGGTAGCAAACTATAGAGACACAAGCAACAAATCCTCTGGTTTCCCAAGAGGTTCTGGTAACTGAAGCACTTTATTTCCTCTTAACCGTGCCCTAACTCTGTTTGGCCTCATAAGGACTATGGGGGGTAAAGGAGGCTGAAAGACCAAGTTAAAAGCATCGAATAGGCCTGGAGTAAGCCCTGTTGAGACTCTGGAGTGACTGTGGAAAAGCAATGGGCCTTGGCTCGCACTGGCATGCACAGTGTAAGCCCCGCTGTGGAAAGCTGGCTAATGAGGTCTATTGTGCACTGACAACTGAACTAACAGCCAACCAAATGGGATCACCATAAGTCAACTACTGTATCTCCACAAAGGAGAGGAATATCAAGGGATTGTTATTTAACGTTTCTGACAATCTTATAGGCACAACCTGGGATTTGTTCTGTTGGTTAAATGGTAATTTCAAGGCATGATATATACAGTGCCGAGAAAAAGTATGTGAAGCCCTTTTCATTTTTTTGTATCGGAGCCTGAAATTAAAAAGCACTTAATTGTGTTTTTTCCCCAATCAATTCAGACAACATTTCGAGTCTCCCTTCAGATTTTCAACTTGGTTTATGTTTTAACTGGGACACTCACGGTCATTCACGCTCTCTGTGTTGGTTCAGGATTTTTCAACATAGAGGGTTCCTTACCTTGAAAGTAGACTATGGGCCAGATTTGTTTAAATAGCCACTACTAACTTCAATTAACTTTAGCCACCACTAACAAAAAACAATGAGTGTGATGGGACTAAAAAAAAAATAGTTCAACATTTGTGGCTACAATCACCTCAATACAACAGATACAACGGATCACTGTACATTTGAAATCTATTGAGGGTCGTTATAGCATGTAGTTAACCTAGAAAAGTCTATTTCTCTGGAAAGGTCTATAGACATAAAAGGGCTGATTGGGGATATATCTGTCCATGCATTTAAATAGCTCATTACTCCAGGTCGAAAGGCAGCGGCAGGAGATTTGTTGTGCTCCAGTCACCTAACTGCAAATATGATCCCCTTTAATCATTTCAATGCTTACTGTGACACACACACTTCGAGTCACCAAGGTTACGTGTGTGGGTAAATGATATAGGTGAGAGAGGCACCAAGGTTAAGTGTGTGGGTAAATGATATAGGTGAGAGAGGCACCAAGGTTAAGTGTGTGGGTAAATGATATAGGTGAGAGAGGCACCAAGGTTACGTGTGTGGGTAAATGATATAGGTGAGAGAGGCACCAAGGTTAAGTGTGTGGGTAAATGATATAGGTGAGAGAGGCACCAAGGTTACGTGTGTGGGTAAATGATATAGGTGAGAGAGGCACCACTCACTGTGAGGCTTTGACACAGAGCGAGACGTTAAGAAATACAGATAACTCAAATGCTAAAGAGGCAATTAGGCTGTTGATATTTATACACTTTGAACTGAATTTGTGTTTGTGTGTGTGTGTGTGTGTGTGTGTGTGTGTGTGTGTGTGTGTGTGCGTAAGCACAGGTCAAAGGAGTGGAATGGGTGTCAATGTGTGTGTATGATATATGGACCTACTGTGCCATGAGGGTTGAAAATGGTGAGTAGCATCATCCAAGGTCACCTCAGCTAATCGTGGGGTTCTAACAAAGTGTTCATGAAATTGTCCAGAGCCACTGTAATAAATCAATGGGTCAGAGCAAAGAGTATGCCCACTCTTATTGATTTCACACAGCTGGACATGGGCAACTGGTTTACACACATTAACACTGCCACTGTCTCTATCTCTTCCTCTCTCTCAGAAGGGAAGGGACACTGTTAATAATAAATTGAAAGAGGAACAGTTCAAATTCCATGATAAACGTGAATAAGCAATATGTATCTAAGATTTGGGTTCGCAAGTGTGGCTGTAATTTGAGTCAAACCACACACACACACACACACACACACACACACACACACACACACGCACGTACGCATACAATTAAGCCTGATTGACCTGTTCATTGATTAGTGACCAGAAATTATATCGCTTGACCGCTCCATAGTCAGAAGTGTAATTAACTGTTTCTGTAATGGACTGGTGACCATAATAGCACTGGTTTAAGTCCAAAGTGGAAATTACTGATGACATGCCCTTTGCTAATCAGCAAAACATATATTAATGTGAATAGAATACGCAAGGCAAAGCATTTGGTAACACTTTGACACTTTATACCACTCTGACAGGTACAATTCATTTTTACTTCTAAGCATGTATGAGCCTCTGCAATGTTTTATCAATACTTTTATTAGTGATATCTATGTTATCTTATATCTTCCTTTATATCATTATTGTGATAATTTTTTCTAATTATAGTGATATGGATATTTTTCCATATCGGTTAGACTTACTGCTGACTCTGAGGACACCTTATTATACGCACCCATGTGCCTTCTTGGGTCCTTGTATGGCTGCCACCACCAGTCCAGATGACATGGGGAAGCCAGAACACATCTAGGGCAACTTCAAGGCCAGCTTCTAGCTCAGCAACACAGACCGAGTCTGCATGGCAACCCAAGACCCGACTTACTGAAAAATGGATGAGAACCTGACAAGTAGTGGAGCTGGCAAGCCGAATACTGAGGAGAGGAATATAGCTCCTATACGCCCCCAACCACTCACTTAAAAGTTTTCCCTGGAAAGAAAAGAGACAGGAGCCTCTCTCCTCCAGCAAAAGCACCAGGTCTGTGGCCTCTATCTCTACCAACAAGCCTGGGTGAAATTGGACTCCTCACACACTGTTGGTAATAGTTTGTCATTTCTGTGCTGTTATGAATGTTTCTCCCTCTGGTCTCCTCAGCTGCAGTAGGCCACCGGAAATCATTAAAATCAGTGAGGCAAGACAGTGCATTCATCCTATAGTATGTTGTTCCACTGTATAATTACCCAGTCTGGATGTGTCTGTGGACAGTATAAAAAAAAGACAAAAACAGAAAAAAAAGGCTAAAACCTGGGCCATTATGCATACTCCACACTAGACTAACCATGAATATGGATTATGTGCCAGTCAACTGCGGCTAATCAAATTACATTTGAACTGCAGCTGCTAACCAATGCGATTTGCATAAATTCAGATTTTGGGCTAGTCAGTGGAGGATTTGGCCAGGGCTACCAGGGGCCCATGTGCCAGAGTCAGACATTTCAGTTGAAAAGATACGAACGTGAGTCATGTCCCCTCTGCTAAGTAGACGTGCACCTTTGTAGCTGTGAGCGAATAGTGAATACCCTAAAAAGGAGATGTTGTTGCTTCCCACTCCCACACCACTGATGTTGACTGAATTCAAGGTCATTACTAACCAATGAGAAAGACTAAATTGACAGGCTACGCTAATATATACCGCTAACACACCACAAGAAGGACATGACACAGGAAATTTGTCATAGAGCGTAGCCTCATAAACAGACATATCTCCTATGAAGGACCAGTTATAAGGTCTGCCAAACACCTTCATTAGCCATACGCTATGCCGAAAACACATTGCCGTGAGATGTAAACAACCATTGATTATCATAATTACTTCACTTGCAATGCTGTACTCTGCTGGGTAGAGCAGCCTTCTACAGACTCAGGCTGAGAGAACGAGAGGGGGGAGAATCCCGCCACCCCCCTCCCCCCTGTGATGTTTGGGAGCATCTTTTGAAGGGCACTGGAGCAAAGAGACTGTGTGACACACACACACACGCACACGCACACAGGCATGGACGCACGCACACACACACACACACTCCCCACCTCCCTCCCTCCCTCTCAGCGTGACCTACTTACAGAGCTGGGAAACGTTAAAGTTCATTTAAATAATAAAGTAGTGTTATAGGAGCCTCTACGGGGAACATTGGTATGCGAGTGTAGAATGGTGACGACATCTTCTTTACCCTTTTTGTATTAATTTCACACTGGCCCACTATAAGCATGCTCCCATGTCTTGAGAGGTAGAACCTACAGTGTTTGGATTTGTGTGAACTCATGCTGACTCAAGTGCTTCCTCATCCTTCCCATTCACTCCTCCTCCCCTCTCCATGCACACAAAGGCAGACAGAGCTCTGGGTGATGTCAGAGAAATGGTCGTCACCACTGCACTGGGTGTACAGTACGCAGCATGAACATTTAGGGAGACGCACCACCTCAGCAACATGCTACAGGACCTCCAGGTCTAACAAAGTGAGGGGAACAGGGCTATAGTTTAAGTACGATGAGATTAAAATACGATGAGACAAGTATCTGTAACCTAGGTTGTCACTGCCCGCTAAATCATAAATGACTCCATCAATGTTTCAATCTCCAGTTGACATGCCACAGTGTATTTCTGTGGGAGCCTCTGAATACTTGTGTGTGTAAAAGTGTCCTGTGTTACGTGGCATTTAGGCTTGTGTGTTTTTTCATATTACCTCACAATAGCGAATGGCGATGTTAAAGGTACACTGAATTGCTTGCGCACTCTTTTTACTGGGAATTGCAATGACAATTCAGAATAGTGTCTTCTCCTCTCTCCCTCCCCTTGCTCAATTCAAACTACTTTTAACTGAAACTGAATTTGTCAATCATGTTCATGTTTTAATCCAGCGAATGTCTTAGTTACATGACCTTGAAACTAGCAAAGGACTTGTGTGGTTGAAATGAAGTAAATAAAATAAAAGTAAATAAAATTAAAATAAATAAGCCAACCAGCGGAGACACTCCGCTGAAGTTTTAAACAAATTCTCTCATTCCCCAAACAACACTCAAACAAGGCTGTAATTTCAAACAGGACTAGGAAAAATCACCAGAATACATGTTACAGACTTATTTGCAGACAAAGGCTTCCATTGCTTGCGGCTCCCTGGCAGTACAGGAGGTAAACAATAAGCCTGACACATGCAAGTCGAAGGTTACACACCCACAGCTAGTGGTCGATGCCCAGAAACGTCCCGAACATTTTTGAAAAGCAAATTCAGGCAGACGGACAGGGTCTTGGCAGGTGTACGCACTGTCACAGACTACCAACGCATCATAAGTAATAATTCAGCATGGTTATTTAGTGACATTGTAAAGGGGAAAAAGCTACATATTGCACCTTTAAACTATAGTACACCAAATCTCTATTTCAGTTCTTTAGACTACCTAACATAAATACACCAACCTTTCTGAAGCTATAGGTGACACCAACCTTTCTGAAGCTATAGGTGACAAATGTTGTATCCCACTCCACAATGTTTTGGATGTAGTATACCAGTTCCTCCTTTAGACAGATGTTTCAGCCACTCCAACAGCCCAGCGCCAACTAGATGTTTACACTGCCATCTGGTCACCCTGGCACTTTTTTTGGTAAACAGCTGACGGATGGGAGCTATGGATGCCAGGACTGATCATCCAAGACAATTATAGTTTCAACCATGTTTTGAAGTACGACAATTGAACTAAGCTAATGAGGCATTTATAAGTTATGTTCTCCAAGTATCATTAATTGCAAAATTAAAACACACTCCGATAGTGTTATAGCTGTCACCAGTCAATTCAGGAGCAAAATTCACTTACATGAGATGACTGCAATATTATAAGTGGAGTTTTAGGTTCCTAAACAGCACAAACATGTGATGCATGCACTCTGCAGTATTTCAAACTCACTTTCCATCAACAATATTAAATTCTAAAAAGTTATTTTGGGAAAATGTGCACACTGTGAGACTGTGGGACCATACATTGGTATCCTACTTAGAGCTGCTACTTACAATGTGCATATCACAATTACAAACTGCCAATGAACTATTTAATACTGTTGAAACTAATTTGTAACTTTCATGTTTCTTATGAAACAAATACACTAACACCAAAGACCATCTGAAAGTAGCAAGAGTCTGTATTAGACACATTGACGACTATGAAACTAAACAATTCCCATGAATAAACTAAGTATTAGTTGCACTACAAATGATGGGTTGTTCTTTTGAGTGTGAATGCCCCCCCTGCTTGTTGTTTAACCTGCAAATTTAGCTGACGGCAATATTGACAGGTCCAATGTAGGTATATAGAGGGCTGTGGATAGGTCAATTACCAATTATCACTGGGATTAAGCTACATTTTATTCAGATTTGTCAATGATTTAATCGTTTTTTTCTTTGCTATATAATCAATTAGAGTGCCATGCAAAACCAAGGTCACCCAACCTCTGACCACATGATACCACTATACATCCAGTACATTGTTCAGCACGTTCAGCCCAAATGAGGTCAACCTTACACTCACCAGGATGGGGAACCCCGTGAGGAAGTCGTAGATGAAGACGATGCCACTGATCAGGTAGGTGATCTGCAGTGAGGTCTTGAGGGGCTCCGAGCCGTCGATGGACGAGCGCCGCTTCCCCTGGGCATCCTCCACCACGATGGTGGGCACGTTGAACTTGTTCTTGTCCGCCTTGTGGCGTCCTGCCTGGACAGAGAAGGTCTGGAACAGGGCGATGCCGATGCAGATGACTCCCATGGCCACGCTGCCTCCGATCAGCAGCAGGAAGCACACGCCGAAGCCCAGGCCGATCTCCGTCACAATGAAGCGGCAGTCGGCATCCGAGTAGAAGCGCTCCATGGTGTCGTGCCAGCCCACGGCGGGCAGCGTGGACAAGATGAAGGACACCATCCAGATACCCATCACCGTATGCACCGCCTGTTTCTTGGTGTTACTCAGCCTGGAAAAGGAGAGAATTTTTTTTTAAAGGGTTGAAGGCTGAATGAAATATACTACTATATATACTGAAACCTTTAAAATGTATTTTTTGAGTGCTGACCAGCTCCACACTTTTGTAAACTCTATCTTGCCAACCAGAGGATAGTGAAGCCTTTCAGATCTACTAAAAGGTGTCACAGGGTAAGAGCTAAGGGGTGAATAGAGACTGGGAAAATGATGTTCTCTCAAATCTACATACAGTACTAGACATTTAACAGTAATATTTTACAATCATTCTATAAATGTAATCATTTAAATGGGTGAAGCGCTTGAGGAAATCAATTGTTTGTTGATAGCCCATATCACCCTAATGCCCTTTGGTCTATTTGTCTCTTCGCTCGATTTCACCACGTGAGCAGTGTTTCCTATTACCTCAAAGTAATTGTTATGGCCAAGCAATTTGCTGAAATGTGTTTGTGTCCCCTGGCAGTTTGTGTTTTCTATGTGCACAGCACACATCTAAGGAGACTGCAGGCGGTAGTGGCCTTTTCTTTCTCAGATGTCTACGCGAGCAGACAAGGGCTTCACCTGAGCTAAGACGCTACAACGTTTGCAGAGGAGAGCATCATTTGCCATGTTGAGCAGCATAAAACTAAGAGTCATTGTGTTGAGAGTGAAATCTCAGACATCAATGTAATGAATGTAGACCAAGGCAGAGGACTCAATCGCACGACTTGGGACAAAAGCTTAATCCAAAGGAATAATCCTTTAATTCCAAAAAAGGGTTCGGTACACAGGTAGACAATTCGTAGAGAGGCAGATATCCAAAAAGGGGTAGGCAAGGCAAGGTATGGTACATGGGTAGACAGTCATACAGGAGGCGAATAATCCAACAGGGAAAAGGCAAAAGGCAAACTCGGAAAAACTAACAAGGATCAAAAACCAGGAAGACAAGAAATCACTTAGAAAATCGATGGGATGTTTTGACACTAAGGCACCAAGACAAATTAGCAATGAGACAGGGGACACACAGACTAAATACACAGGGAATGATGATGAGGAACAGGTGAATCCAATCAGGGCGGGGTAGACGATCACACAGGTGGGAAACACACAAGGGCAGGTAGTGAAGTGTCTGGAACGACAGATAAGGTGAGAGACACCAAAATAAATAGGGAACAATAAATGAATAACATGAAACACAGACAAACAAACTAACAAACAAGACGAGACGTAACAATCATGGATGTGTGTTGAGAGAGACAATCTGAGATATCATGGATGTGTGTTACAAAGACCATGAATGAGGCAGTTTTTTTTTGGACTGTCCAAAAGGGGTTTTGGCGGGAAACCCAAGTGGTCTCTCCCAAGCGAATTCAACCAAGCAAGAGCCAGACTTGCCCATCCACCATCCTCCCCTCTCACCATCATTCACATCGTATCCTATTCACTTAGTCGATAGAGACTTCCGCTAATCCTCCTTACACAGAGAACAAGACAAACCTAACAGAATGTATCCATAATATATAAGGTTGACTTATTACGATGTATGCACAGGGCAATGGGAACAACACATAGGAAGCAACTCTGGCCTTCATGTTTGCATTCTGGCTTTGTGCAAAGAACTAGGTCTCGTTGTTGCTGCGAGTCATAACGCTAGCCTTTCCTGATAGTGCCTGAGGTGAGAACGAGAGAGATTTACGTCATCAGGCTGCTTGAATCTATTACTAGAGAAAAAGAGAGAGGAAAAACATCCTGAGAGATTGTGAACACTGGCTGATGAGAACAGATGTTGAAGCATTTGTTTCCCGTACAGGGGCAGATTTTATCATTGAAGTCTGAGTGTGTGCTCACATCAGGGGAAGGAGGCAGTTCATTCAGAAGGGAAAATGGGTCAGAAGAAAGATGAATAGAGGTTACATACAGAATAAGCCAAGCTGTCATAATATCACATTCTTAAAAGAGAGAAAAAATACTTGGGTCTTGTAAAAGGATGAAAAAATGTACAGACTCATGCTCTAGAATGAATAGAACAAAATGTGTTAAAAACAAACCGAAAAACATTACACAGCGAACAGACAGCAAAAGAAAGAAAGTAAAGAGGAACGAAAGAAAGAAAGAAAGAAAGAAAGAAAGAAAGAAAGAAAGAAAGAAAGAAAAAGGATTTGTAGGATTGTTTATTTGGTGTATATATATATATTTGGTGTATATATATATATATATATATATATATGAGAGAGAGAGAGAGAGAGAGAGAGAGTGCAAGGGAATTTGTATGCAAACTCACAGCCATTTTAGATTGTTGTTTGGACATAACATCTTCAGCTGCACTCAAATTACATGAGGTAAAGATATTTGAAGACACTTTGTTGGGTGAAATTATTTATAATTGTCTTTTTTTGGCCAACTGCATGTCTTTGTTGAGCTGGAAATTACCTAGTTAACTCTGTGGACATGACAATAGGATGTGGAAAAAGTTGTCATGCATGAGGGAGGCTGTTTAGAGAATGCGAATACATACACTATTTGAGTCATCCATCTTCTTTTTATCCACAATAGTTTCCATAACATTCACATCTAGCTGATGTTGTTTCTCTATTGGAAAGCTGTTGAAATAATCTCTAAAATATTGATGCCATTGTATCACTCAAATGATTACTTGGGCACAAGAGTTTTGTGAAAACAAACTGCTATTTTGTGTACACTTGCTATTGCCATTATCTTGCTCTAGAAATGCATTCATCTGCAAATTATTGTTCTGGGCTTCATGACTAAAATGAAGTAGATCTGCATAGCCATAAATAACACTCAGAAATAACACTGAAACCTCCTAAAAACACGCTGCGATGTTACTTTTAATGTCACATGTGAACAGTAGAGACAATCTTTACTGAGGGACACAGTAAAGCTAAAATGGTAAAGAGCCACTGAGGAGGCTATAGATAGTTATGGACTTTGTTCCTAATTGATTGTTCTCATGTTGTTCAGTGAGCGCCAACATGCATTATATTACTTCCACTTGTTGTGGAAGCCAGATGGAGCTAGAACTGGAGCTGGAGCAGCGAATGCAAGCCACACACATGGGATTACCATGATAACCTTACAAACAGATGTGGCCCGAGCAGAGAGATTTCACAGGCAATGCATGACTGGCGCTCTCTGTCCCTCTCAAACCAATGAATTGGAGTGAATAAACTGGGAATCAGACCTGAAATGAGGCACAGTCAGAGCGGACTAGTCTGTCTAGAAATGGGATTTTGTGAGTCATATTTTGCCAAATTGCTTTCATGTTGCCATACTAGTGAGCAGTTTGGCGGGAGGCTGCATTGATACAGTCGGCCAAATGAACAGGCAATCTGAACAAATGTTTAATTAACATACAGTATACGCCTCAGGGGGGGGTGTATAACACACTTTGTATTTTGATAAAGGCTTGGTGCATTTTTTTAAGTGAATTGCAAATTTACAGACATTTCAGAGTTCTGAATGACCTCCATTCCTGAGGTGTTTTTTTTTTTATCTCGAAGGTACTTCAAAACTGTTATGGCTGCTTATCTAAGGCTTTCACAGTTCAAAAGGCTCGCTATTAGACTCAGAATGGGGTCGGCTGTGTAAGCAATATGCAATAATAGTCGGAGAATGAGGGGGAATTTAAACACCTTCTTCCCTCCATCTGTAGAAACTATACTGAGTTGACATGAACTGAACACAGATGGACACATGACACTCCCTCATGAACTCTTGAGAGTCCACACACAGCACAAATGCAGTTGCCAGCTCTTAACCGTACCTGTAGTTGACGGGCCAGCGCACCATCCACATGCGGTGGTAGGAGAGGGAGGTGACGGAGAAGCAGGTGACCAGCGTCAGGGTGTAGAAGGTGGAGACGAACACCTTGCACAGGCCCTCGTTCCACTCGTAGCTGGAGTGCTGGCGGCGCAGCGTGATGACACAGTACATGGTGATGGGGATGGCCATGTTGAGGATGTGTGTGCCGGCCAGCGTGCAGATGAGGAACTCCAGGGGCTTCCACTTCTTCTGCTTGGCGCTGACGCTCAGGATGCCCCAGGTGTTGGCCAGGATGGACACGCCCGAGCAGACCAGCCAAGCCAGCGCGTTGGTGCTGATGACCTCATCCTTCATGGTGGTCATGGTGGAGCGCGGCGGCGGCTCCAATGCCGGCGGCGGCTGGGGGCGGGATGGCGGTGGCAGTGGTGTCGGCGGTGGCAAAAGGAGCAGGCACGGCGGAGAAGGTGGTGGTAGTGGTGGAGGCGGGCAGGAGGGCGGGGGCGCAGGTCGGGGCGGGCATCCTACCAGGGCGGGTGGGCACTCTCCACAGGATGGGCACAGGGGCCAGAGGGCATGGTGGTGGCAGGAGAGAGGGAGTAAAAAAGAAGGGCGGAGTAGGGGGAGAGACTGGGGAGGAGTGGCTGAGCTGAGCCAGTGCGCTACCAGGCCCGGAGAGGGGGGAGGAGGAGGGAGAGAGGGAAGGACAAGACGAGAGTAAGAGCAAAGAGGATGGGGAGAGGAGGAGGAGAGAATTGGAGGATAGAGATGAGAGGAAGGGGAGAGGATAGGAAGAGGGTGAGGAAGAGAGGAGAGAAGTAGAAAGGGGGGTGAGGGGGGGGGAGAGGAGGGGGGGGGGAGGAGGGGGAAAGAGAGATAGGAGGGGAGAGGAAGGATACAGGGAGAAAAATTGCATGTATTAATTTACCATAGATAAACCATCAAATTCTTAAACAACATTTCCAAAGGAACAATGAAGAGTGATATCATAAAACATTTAAGGTGACTATTGTTCAGGCGAGAGCCATCAGCTACTACTGTGGATTTGTTTCTATTTTGTTGGTCTGGTAGATTCATTGAGCTGTTATGGAAACTGACCTTATTGGGGCTTGTCCTACTACAAAACCAGACTAATTCTGTAATGTAGGCTACACCAGGCAATGTCCCATAGCTGGGCCTTCCTTAGAGAACTTCCCCATCTGGAAGAATGGAAACACTGAAAAGGACAGCCTAAATGTGTGGGTATGCTGCCAGTAACACACATGAGAGTACGATCGCCATTCAAAATGTGTTTCTTCACTCCAAATGAACTTTACTGAGGACTGTTTACTCGATGTCATGCCATACGTGACCATTATGGCAATGAGACACAGCACGATGAATCAATTAACTCCCATGTCATATAGAGCTCCTGAACACAACAATAGACAACAAGATCCACATTGCCTCTTTTCTCAGTCTGCAAGCCCATATACAGAGTTATACGATTTAGACTGTTTAAACCTTAAGCACACTTACACTCTCTCTATGTATATATCTATCTAGCTATCTATTCATCTATCCATTACCGTCTTTTAACTTAATCAACTACCAAAATAAGACTTTGCAAGCCCACAAAGTTTCTTCAGGAACATCATTTTCTAGTTCTGTGATCAAATTGCTCTGGCCATAGAAGAAATTGCCACAACACTCACATTTTCCAATATCGTTGGTTGGCTCCGAGCCGAAAATAGAGCCCCTAATCATGAACCATACAGTCGACAAGAAATATTACATCTATGTGTAACTTGTGTATTGGCTATTTGAAAAAATCGCAATAGGAAAAATTACTAGGGATTTTCGTCTTGAATCGGAAGTAAATTTACGGACTACATTTTGACAAAACCACTTCGCCCCTCTGTTACAGGAATAAAAAACACAGGCAGAACAGTATACGCAGCACAGTATAGTGTGAATGCACAGTGTATGAGTGATAGTTCCTCCATCAGAATGGATGAGAGGCTCACTCTCCAGGTTTATTATTTTGCGTGATAGACTGTTGTCATCCCACCTTCTCTCACCTCTCTCTCTCCTAGACTGCACAGACCCAGGCAGCCACCAGTGGAAGTCAGCGAACCCAATGATATCTCATTACTTATGAATAAGCTTTGTTTTGAATACTTCCATATTGAAATTGGGCCTATCCCTCCATGCGATTTATAATGACTATTGAATTCAAATTGAGGCGTTTTATCTGATGCAGGATGATGAGAAAAGTTGAGATACGAATGATGAATAAGTATGAGCATAACTACACCGGTCTAACTGTGACCAAAAGGATGTGAAGGGGGGGATAAGATCTTAAACAAGTCAATGCACCACTGTATTGATACAGTGTGCAGGGGCCACCTACAGAAATAGGTATATCCTTATATGGAAGCCCACTATCTCTCCTGCTTTAAACTTTAATTATTTTTGTTTTTTCCTCTCTCTTACAGAAAATGCATTAAAAAGTACAAAAAATAAGAATGCAGATCTCTACAGAGGATCACTCCATTTTGGACTGATTTACACTCACTACATGCTGAATACCCATGAAACCCAATCATTTCTCCTTCTCCCACAGAGAATCAAGGTGGTATTTCCAACATTATCATTATAGTGTCTACACACAACTCAATGCAGTCATCTGTATCTGTGAAATATCACATCTCTATGTTTTTGTGCACATAAATTGATGAAAATGTTGAGTTCCCATTCCTTAGAATATTGAATATGACTCTGTCTTAGAGTAGCTTCATGGAATAGCTGCAGACTTCTGGAGAACCACAGCTAAAAGGTTCCTCAGGGATTCCTGTGTTTTTTCCATGAGGATTATGATGAATATTACTAATAGCACTTTAGTGAAAAAAGGCAGTCAGTGTCATCTAACGAGTTGCAACCGAGATGCATTTCTAAACATATCAAAGCAAAATAGTGATAAGAATCAACTGTGGTCCATGGTCATAAAGTCTGTCAACAAAGCCTTGAAGGGAATCTTCTTGTTTATTCTACAGAAAGAACTATTTTCCACTGTAAAGTCACTCTTCTGAGAACATACTGTATGGACAGTTAGCCAATTTATTTTAAAGATCAAATAATGGCTGAGGCAAAAGTTCAGAATGTAAGCTTTAATTCATTCATTGTATGTTGTATTGTACTGTATTGTATTGTCTTTTCTTCAAGACAATACAATACCCCCCACCACTTCTCTCTCTCTGTATCAGTTTTCCCCGGACCAAAGTGGGCCAGTGACTTTGCCAAGTCAGTGAGGCGCCAGCCCAAGACTACAGGCCTAGCATCCTCCATGCCAAAGTCCACAAACTCAAACATAAGGCATCTGATAACATTCTGGCTTCATTAATTTTTCCACGACTCGCTTTCGCTTTGTCAATAGACTTGCATTATCAACTGCCCAGTAAACATACATGCATGTGTATATACTCACTGAACACTTTATTAGGAACACTGGTACATCTTCTCATGGTGGAGGTGGTGTAATGGTGTGCAATGTTTTCTTGGCACACTTTGGGCCCGTTAATACCAATCAATCATCGCTTGAATGCCACAGCCTATTTGAGTATTGTTGCTGACCATGTGCATCCTTTCATGGCCACAATTTACCCATCTTCTAATGGCTACTTCCAGCATGATAATGCATGTCACAAAGCAAAAATCGTCTCAAACTGGTTTCATGAACATGACAATGAGTTCAGTGTTCTTCAGTGGCCTTCCCAGTCATCGGATCTGAATCCAATAGAACACCTTTGGGATGTGGTAGAACGGGAGATTCACAGCTTGAAAGTGCACCTGAAAAATCTGCAGGAATGCAATCATGTCATCATGGACCAGAATCTCAAAGGAATGTATCCAACATCTTGTGGAATCAATGCCATGAAGAATTGAGGCTGTTTTGAGAGCAAAGGGAGGCCCTACCCAGTATTAGTATAGCATTCCTAATAAAGTGCTCAGTGAGTGTATATATCGACGGCTATGCTCCAAAAAAAAGTTGTTAACATTGCTACGGTTGAGAACACATTCTACTGCTGCCGTCAGCAGTTACATCATCAATTAAGACAAGTTAAATAGTTCTAGTTAGCCAGTTCATACCCACTCCACCATGTTTCACAGATGAGGTGTTATGCTGTAAATCTTCTTCTCCAAACCTTCCTCTTGCAATCACTATAGTACATGACAATATTCGTCTTATCTGTCCACAAGACCCTTGTCCAGACCTATGCAGTGTTTTTAGGTACTTTTTAGCAAACTGTAACCTGACCATCATGTTTTAACTAGTGGTTTGCACCCTGTAATGAATTCTCTGTAATTCGGCTGGTGACGTATTCTGCGGATAGTAATCTCTGACACAGTCACCCCTACCTCCTGGAGAGTGTTCCTGATTTGTGGGACAGTTGTTTTGAGGCTTTTCCTAATTATGGTGAGCATTCTTCAGTCATCTACTGTCTTCCTTGGCCTACCAGCCCGTTTGCGATTGCTGAGCTCCCCAGTGTTTTTTTTTCTATTTAATGATGTTCTAAACTGTTGATTTTGGCAAGCCTAAGGTTTTGGCTATGTTTCTGACATTATTTTCTTTTTTAGATTTTCAGCCTATTAATGGCTTCCTTAACTTTCATTGACACCTCTTTGGTTCTCACGTTGGCAGACACCAAAGGCAGATTCCAAAGACAAATGTAAAGTCTAGAATCAATACTAAACATTTACAGCTCTCATATGTCTGCACAAATGATATGACGGAACACACCTGACTTACCAGAAACACCTGTCAAGCCAACTGTCCTATTACTTGGTGGGGGACTATGTATTAAAATGGTTGTCATTTCTACATGAGAAATATATTAGTTTTTGAGTAAAGTACTCCTTTAAATGTTTGAGCATAACACAATCACACAACAAATAATTGGTCATAGAATGTTTGGTCTGGTCTTTGATTCTGAATGTCAACACCTACAATGATGAGATATATATCTGGCATACAAACGTACTGTCAAACAGATTGTTTGTTTCATTAAACAAATTAATGCAATGGCAGAATTGTTAGTGCCGCTGTGAAAGCCTACCATAAGAATTAAATGAAGGCCTCAGATGAAGTGTTGCATAAGGAACCTAAATTTAGTCACATGTCCTCCTACTCTTGGATGAGTAATTTATTGCTTTGCAAATCTGTCAGTAAAGCTTAGTGAAAAATGTGACTACAGAGTGCATCATCTCATTATGGATAGATAGATACAGTACATACTGTAGGTAGACGGACAGACAGATAGGACAATAATGTGTCTGAATGACCAGACGCAGCTGCTCTTCCTTCCTGGGAAAGCCTGCCCTCTCCATCACGGTTGAGAACTCCACTGTGTCCCCCTCCCACACAGCCCAGATTCTTGGGGTGATCCTGGACAACCAACTGTACTGTGAGGCTTATGAAGTGGGACAATTTCAATTCCACCCCAATCTTCTTAAGTTTATCATCCCCTGGAAAACAAATGGCTGTGAGCTCTGTGGAATGTCTTGAGGTGTCAAAACTGTGATGTCATCAGTTTAGATGCAATAAGATAAATGATGATTGGTGGTCTCCTGATCATCAGCTCCTAATTTAAATCCTGTGTTTTTTAGGATGATATAAAAAGCAGAGGTCAGGGAAAAGCTCTCTCTCTTTTTCCTGTGTCCTGTTGTGAGGTTCTCATCATGTTGTGAGCAGCATTGTGACCGGTGGTCATCTTTCTGTCTCTCTCTCTATTAGAATGTAAAATTTTTCTTGGAGTTAGATTATCAGTATTAGATATGCTTTGCTATCAACAAAATATAGCCAAAAGTCTCTGCCAAACATAATGTGGAAACTGATATTATTATAAATGCTCTACACTTACATCAAAGCAATAGCCTGCTCCAGTAGATTCTTCCTCTACAACCGTTGAATGATACGCCCATTCCTCACAAGAGAAGCAGCGCAAATCCTGGTCCAGGTACTTGTCATCTTCTGTCTAGACTACCGCAACTAACTTCTGGCCGGGCTCCCGCCTCCGCCATCAGACCTCTGCAGCTTATCCAGAATGCAGCAGCCCGGCTGGTGTTCAATCTTCCCAAATTCTCCCATGTCACCTCCCTCCTCCGCAGCCTTCACTAGCTCCCAGTAGCACCCCGCATCAGATTCAAGACCCTGGTGCTCACCTACAGGGCGGTAAATGGAACAGCCCCTCCCTATCTGCAAATGATGGTCAGTCCCCAAACCACAGCCCGATCACTCCGTTCTTCCTCCTCTGCTGGCCACTTGGCACCATCATCTCTATGAGGACATAGTGGTCGCTCTGCTCAGTTGCGGCTCTTTTCTTGGCGCCCCAGTGGTGGAATTAGCTTCCCACCACTGTCAGGATGGCAGTCACTACCTATCTTCCACCATAAACTAAAGAAGTCTTTAGGCTACACCTGGGCCTCATCAGACCTCTCCACCTGCTAACACCCATTGTACATTACCTAAACTTTTGAAGAAGAAAAAAAATGAAAAAAGAAACCTGTCTTTCTTTCTCTAGCACTGTGACTGCCAATGGCACTTGTTCTTATCAAAGGTTTTACTTATGATGACTGTATGTATAGTTGATTCACTTACTTAGACAAATGTACTTATTTAAGTTGCTTTGGATAAAAGCGTCTGCTAAATGACTTAAACGTAAATATAAATGAATGAGATCTGTCGAGTGACGACCCTACAAAGGACACCTTCTCTGGAGGGAGCCAAAGAGTTGAATCTCTATGGCACCCCCGTCCTTTCTCATCAGCAAAATGTCGGTCAGTGTGTTCATAGAGGCAGAACAAAGGGAGAAGGTGTGTGTCTGTGTGTGTGATATTGACCTACATCTCTCCCATCAGGTTGGGCGTTAGGCTGGGAGAGACGTGGACGCCCCCAGAGCCTTCCTGCCAATCAGGCGTGACGCATGCAGCTTGCCCGAAAACACACATCTCCCCAGAGGTGTTGGAGAGTGAACACTCTGCAGGAGCTTCCACCCAGCAGTGCAGCCCAGCACATCCCCGTAGTCGTGAAAGCCTTGCGACTCAAAGACATGACAAGCGCTTTGCTTTGACTCCTGTACAGTCATTAAGTCGATTCAGGCCATTCACCGTTCACCTCACGTTTGAGGTGGCCTGAAATACCACTGATTAACAAGGGTGGAATGAATGAGCGAGTGGGAACTACAGACATGTTTACAACACAGATGGTAGAGAGAAGAACTATGGAACATAAAAATAATTTATAAAACAGACAGCGGAAATTCCAAAGCAATACGTTATCTGAACTACCGGACATATTGGGGATGCGAATTAATCAATGCTTAACACATCACTTCTCAGAATCAATGTGCTGTAATTGCTATATCAGTTCCAGCTAATATATCTCTATGATCAGGGCAATCAGCACTGATTTGCTATAGAGCACCATCTCAAAGAGATGTGCAGGCCAATGCTGACATCCATAAGAGGGGACCACCTGGTATATTGCATAGCTTTTGAAAATGCTATATGTACTGTATTAGGGTCAACGGAAAAGTGACATCAGGAACAACATCGGTTGAAACAACCATTTTAGCAACGTGATGAAAGTCAGAGACAATTAAACATCCAAGCGTCTAATTCCAACTGCAAATCTTATTGTAATTTAACAGCACTATGGTGACCTTAAAAGGCATGGGACAGAACAGTTTGAGGGGGAAAAATGGGTTTTACGCTTATGTACTGTACAAGGTCTCAAGAGTGTTGTGGTCAGTGGTCAGTGGCATATCATCTGGCAGATTTCCTCTCTCCTTATTAGACACAGAGCGGTATCAAAGGACTGCCTCTACATCGCATACAAACAGTCCCCTTTTCCCATCAGCATTATCTGTTACTGAAAGTTATCTGACACTCCCATTGTCCACACAAGTGACTCAGGCTGAAAAGAAGCCAAGAGAGCTTACTATTCTAGGTATTAGCTAATCTCCCCTTTTGGAACAGAATAGCGTAGTGTCATTGAACACAAAGCCTGTCTCCAGGACGGGGAGTCAGAGACAGGTTAGGAATTACAGCTGCGTGGCACAGTGCAGGCAGTGGCTGTGATGAAACCACTCTCACCCGCTGAAGAATGAACTAGTCCTTCAGAAGGCAAAATGCAATCCATCTGAGTCATTTTCAGCGAATGATGATTAGTTGCTGATGAATGATTATTGGCCCGATAGGATACCTCACCTCTAATGCAAAACATTCTGCAGCACTTTCCATCACAGGTTGTTGAAATGCTAATGAATTGTGTGATGGAGTCATTATGGACCACACTCTGGCAGTAAATAAATCCTTAACCCCACCTACCCATCCACTTTAACGACTTAGATAAGTATTATCCAGTCAGTGCAATGTATTATGATCCTAAATTACACAGGGTTCTGTATTTCCAAAAACAAAATAATTATTTGCACCATCAGGTGAACCACTCCGGGGTGCCAGATTTAGATAACTAGCTGGTGGTGTCAAGGGACGCTGTGAGGAAATTAAGTTTTTCTTCTGTTTGTCTTGATCTCAACAATCACATTTTTGGCAACATAGTTTCAACTTCCATGCTCTCAAAATAGTTAGAACAACCTTCATAACTCTGCAAAACTGTACGTTTTCACAAATTACAAAACCACAAAAAACTTCACAACGCTACATGAAGGTACATGACGCATGTCAGATTATGTAGATGCTTCGTTTACAAAACATTTTCAAGATACTGTACTTTGTCAAGAAGACAGATAGAGTATAGATGAAACACATATACACACTGCTATGCTTATGGCCAAAGGGCTCCTGCTAGAGTAAGCAAAATATCAGGTATGAAAAAAATATGTAACAAATAGAAATGTGTTACATAGTAGTTAGAAAACATTTAAGTACACAGATATTACTGTAAAAAAAATGGACTGGATTCGACAGTTAATACACCCTAACACATTTATTCTGATTGTAATATCTTATGTTTATAAGACCCTTTCTGGAAAAGACTGATATATGAGCTTTTCAATAGCTGATAATGTGTTGTAGTTTTAATGTACATATTTGATTTTGAAAGGGGATTTATCTCAAACGAAAGCAATTTTGCAGCGGATTTGTGGTACTCTATTTCAATGGTTGTGCTAACAGTTTTGAGAGCATGGAGCATTCTTTGCAGATATGTACCAAATCAATTGAGAAAAAACTGTAACTGCTTCCAAGAAGTTAAGCTTGATGATTTTCAACTGAAAATCGTCATCTCAACCATTAATATAATGGATTTAGTCATACTATAAACTCTATACTCTACAATAATTGCAGTATCATAAAATGAGAGTTCTATGTCTATATGCAGTATGATGTATTTGTGCAGTGTGTAGTCATTATTAACAACACAAAGATAAAAAGAAAGGATTATCATGACCCTGTTTATCGCTAACTACATGCATAAGCAATTTATAGGGGCCCTGTTCCATCAAAACCAGAAACCAGGTATGATGTGTAACTTGAAAAATAACTGATAAAGCATGCTTTAATTGTCATGTTAATCACAGAGTAAAGATAATTTACAGTACAGTATATCAAACCGAACACACATTCTTGCAGTTCATGAGGAATGCTTGTTGTGTTAATGTGTTGAAGTATGTGAGTACTGTATGTGTTTGAAAATAGATGTGTGTGTGTGTGTGTGTGTGTGTGCGTGTGTGTGTGTGTGCGTGCGTGCGTGCATGCAATTTTGTTGACTAATACTGTAGTAGCATATAGGGGTGTGTCCTTAGGGATGCAGGGATGAGTATTTGTGTTCAGGTGTGTAGATATGTAGATGTGTGTGCATGTTCAGGTGTGTAGATGTGTAGATGTGTGAAGGTAGGTGTCCAAGCTAGCCTCATGTGATGGGTTGCCTTTCCTAGATATGAAGACCTATGTTTGTGTGTTGGCTCCAGGAGTGAACGGGTTATGGCGTCCAATATCATCTGCAAAGTGCTGGTGTGGGTCCATGCTTTTCTTCTTTCGTGCTCAGTGACATCTTAACTTCATCTTCAAATTTGGATCGAGCAAGCACACCGGCATCCGCTGAATTGGCAAATCAAGTCTGACTAAGAGCTGACAGTCATGTGATTCTGGTGCTGGGCAGGGCATTGGTCAGGGGACAGCCAAAGTTACAAGAGCTTTTTAGTGGTAAAATAAATGTTAATTTCCCCCCAAAAAACGGTTCCAGCTAAAATGATCTGTGAAGTTTAGAGGATGTTTTGAGCACAAATGTGCAGTTGGAATGGTATTTAATAGCTTAATGAAATTCCACTCCATACAGGGCGGCAAATGAAGAAATGTATTTATTTAGCCAAAACGTGTTAGACTGCAATATTGCCTACTAATAACTACTGTAGGCTTAGACTAATGTCATCTTCACGTAACGGAGGTAGTTCTATGAACCACACTTACATGGTGAGTCACCTTGACTGAGATCTGAAGACTTGCCTAGGCTTGAGCTCCGTGGACAAAGCAAGCTTTATGGCACACAGGAGACGCTGGTTCAATACTGGTCAGTCACACTGGCGCTGTGAACCAGATGGGTGTTGTCTGTGAGGGGGAGGTCAGAGGGAGGGTGAAGTGTAACAGAGGTGGTTTGTAAACCATGTTTGTGTGATGAGTATCCTTCCTGAGACCTGAAGATGTACTTAAAACCCCAAGCTAATGTCTTGTGTTGTGCAGGAGGCCTGGATTCAAACCCAGTCAGTCATGTTAAGTCACAAATATGACAGAGGTTCAACCTGGTCAGCTATGTTAAAGTACAGTACTCAACTTGAGTCACGAGTATTTCAGGGGTTGTGAGCAAGGGTTCTGTGACAAGAGTCCCTCATCATGATTCAAGGCCATGTTTTGGATAAACATATTTGTTTTAACTTACCATAAGTAGTTTCATACATAAAGTATTATAAAATACATCTATCTAATTTTACCTGAGTTCTTACAAACATAAAATTACAAGTGAAATGTGGGGAGGTTCCCCCCCCACACACAATGAAATCATCTCCTTCATTCAGCTGGCACATTCAGCCATGACTTCAGCTGCCGTGCCTTTTTTTTTTTTTTTTTACTGATTATTTGTTTATCTTTTTTACAATCTCTTGCTCATCAAATTATAGTAATTCACTAGATTAAGTATTCTGTCCCTAAAACCAACTAGTTCAACACTTCACTGTCATCAATTAAGAGCAGATTTGCATTCAATTCTGGTATCAAAGAACATTCTACTATTGCTTTCGCCATCCACGAAATCAACATCGAATCGTAGCCAAACACAAGAGAGGACAATTTCTTAATTACACATTGAATCAACTCCCAATGAATCAGTGACCGCAGTAATACACATGGTTTTCTAATTAATCAATGTCAAGTTTGATTCAATAACTACATATCTGACTATCGGTTGAATATAATTTCATCCAATTATCCAGGGTTGTTAAGTATGCGTGGATAAGCATGCATAACAGAATACAGTAGACCTACCTCTTAGAAGACAATTCCGTTAAAAGCCTTTTCCAAAATTGCATAAAATAACTCAACTTTCTGAGGTTTCGCCTCTGTTGTAGTCCACAAGTCGTGTGTTCAGTCCTTACATTCCGAATTGAGCGATCGTTGACAACAATCCTATAGTGTGACTTCGTCTTGGAACAGTAACCATACCAGCACAGCTGTACGTGGCCATTGTAGCGCGCGCGTTCTTTGTCTCATTGGAAGAAAAAACGTCTTAATTGTCGACTGGTGCACACAACTATGAAACTGTCATCTCTCAAAATAATCGGTCACGAAACATATTCTGCACACCAACATTTAACAAGCTAATTTAAAGCCAAAATTCTCCACATCACCGAGGATGTGACCGCCGCAAAGAGAGGCAGTGAATGACGGATAGCGCCGTGCATTCACGCTCGTTGGCTGGATGCTGCATGCTTAGTTCCCTGTGGCAGTAGGAGTAAACCGCAATAATAAGAAATAATTCATTGGACAATATCATCTTGCTCGTGCGTGTGCCATCTTATATTTTGAACATCTGTAAATGTAGACTAATTACTACACCACACCTATTGATAAGCAATTAATTTAAATGTAGGCAACACAGATTTTCCCCGTTGTCTGACTCTTTAGGCTTGTTTTAATTGCATCTAGCAGTAGGCTACCCTTAGCAATGAGTTGAATTGAACTCAAATGTATATATTAGCCTACACATACATTGTAACAATGTTAATCAAAGGAAGGCACAATAGTCGATCCATATTTATGACACATTTTACGCATGAGTGATGTACCATTGGTGAAGGAGTATACAAATGAAACTGTATACAGTGGACAAATATTCTCACTGGTAAACTGAAAGGCGACATAAAATATGATGACATGTCATGAGAGCCACGAGTCACGACTAGTTTGCGCGTTTGATACATTACTGTTAGTGAGACTGTGGAGGAAGGTCGTCCGAATATCCGCATGCATACTAAAGAGACATTAGCAAGGAGGAACACATCTTTCTCACTTATTTTCCCACACTATTATTATTCATGCTCCTTCGCGTGGCCCATTTTCATTGACATTATTGCACTTGTTACGTAACATATAAGACTTTTTTCCTGGGTGATTCTGCATGAATGGAGTTCTCCCTTGGGGCTTAGATTGTACCCAGTGAGAAAAACTAATAAGCGTAGCTACATGACGACCAAGAGAGGAGAGACACGTGACGAGGTTAATTAAATAGTTAAGCATGCATTAGGAAAATAAAGTCAAGTTAGATTATCCCTGGGACAAAATATAATTTCCCATCTCAAAGTTTGTTGCATGAATTTAACGATGCATCAATATATTCTTTCACACAGAATACATTTATTTAGTGGGGCCAATGCATTTCATCGTGTCCAAACTGATCTGAGCATGAAGATTGAAGGCTGTACATGAAGACAGGATCACCTCAGTAGCTTAGCTTCGAATGTCAACCTGCCAACATAACATGCCATTTCGAAGTAACGTTGGCCTTAAAGGAAAGGTTGCAACATTAGTTTGCTGTGAAACATTCTGATGTGTTTTATCCTTCCAATTAAAAGTCCCAATACGTCATATCACTTGACTTTTGTATTTTGGGAGAAATCTATATTTTTCCCGTATATCCCGAGTCATGAAAACAACAGGAGACGTGATTTAAGCCACCGTCCATAGACCCACATCATACAGAGTCCTCCTATTGTTTTATATATTAATTAACTCTGAATATAGCCAACTTATTATCTGACCATATCCTGTAATTTCGCAATAACTTATACAGCTCGCAGGCTTTTAGCATATAGCCCGCTTTGCACTCCTGGCTTATCTTCTAGCTATAACCACCAGCAGCCTTGAAACACATCACACATTAGTAGTTCAGCACATATTTTCTGTACTTCTTGTACTGTTACACAAAATCAAGATAAACCTAGACCCCCAGCAAACACAGTAGGCCTACGTAACTGCAACCTTGAAGTTAGGCTGTGGTGAGGTTGTGACAGGTTGGTGCCAACGTAACCTAATGACTACCTTCTGTTAACATAGCGTTGTGGTGGCATAAAGGTTGGTGCCATCCTGGTGCCATCACAACAGCATGACAACTTGTAAACACACCTGAATCAAACTGATCCTAATTGGGCTCACTGCACACTAGTTGTGACAAGGTAACCCCCCCCCGACTTGACTCACGGTGCATTCACTGCTGGGGTGCAGGTGTCAGATCTCGCATAGAAAATGGTGCAGCAAAACGCAAGCTAAGAGAATGGTCAGGTCCGAAAAAACAAATTTTTCAAAATATCTTTAATTATTCGACTAAGTCTGTTCTTTCCATCTGTTAGGGTACAAGCAAGCATTTACCAACACCAAACACAGCTGTCAATAAATTAAAAATTTGGCTAGTAGCTCGGTCGGTCGGATGATTTCTTGAATGAATCTGAATCCTGTACCTGGCCCTGATCTCTTTTCCAAGAGTGAATCAGAGTCCTCTGAGCTTGATGTCCAAACTAAGCGGAAGGTTGTGAGTTCGATACCCGCTTAGGGCAAGCTACTCTACCCCACCATTCACTAGATTGGTTTTAGAAGTGGGATGGTGCCGGTGAGGCCATCGGTGAGGCCATCGGTGAGGCCATCGGAGAGGCGTGTCCATGTGATATAGTGAAGCGTGAGGGCACGCTCTCCTGAATGGAGGGGATAGAGTAATGACCCTGTATAAGGCCTGTTAGCAGCTCCACCAAGGGAGTTAACTCTCTTGGTGTTGTAGCTAGTGCGGCTGGTTTGTAAGCGGAAGGTCGTGAGTTCGATACCAGCTTAGGGCAAGCTACTCTACCCTGCTGTTTGCTACAATATTATACATAGTGGAGATTGTGGGTTATTATAGTGATTATAAACTTGGAAATGGAGCACCTATATGTAGCTAACTGGTTAGCGATCAGACCCATTCTCCTCTTGTCTCAATGTATTGTTGGTATATGAGTTTTTGATAAATGTAATTCAAATCACGAAAATAGAAGTGTATACTGTCTTAGATTGAGATTGTGAAAAGAAACAGAGAGGGAGGGAGAGAGAGAGAGAGAGAGAGAGAGAGAGAGAGAGAGAGAGAGAGAGAAACAGGCCCTTCCTTGCATGGTGCTGGGCTAGGTGACCTGGAAGTAAAAAGCGACAGAAGGCGTCCCGCCCACTGGCTCCGCGGGCACAGGGCCGCCCCCACTCCCTCTGTGAGCGCAGCCAGCTTCAGTAGGCTCCAGAAACCACAACTAAACACATTGGTAACAATACATTTGAATCTTTAATGTATGTCATCAATTAATTAATGCAATTAATTAATATAATTCATAATATAATTAACAAAAAAAATTGATAGACCAATACAATTAAGAGGTTAATCAGTATGGGTTATATGTGTAATATAGCCAAGAGTGCAGTCATTCTAATAATGTGTTCTGGGTAAAGTTGGATTGGTATGTCTAACTTAAAAATTGTAGGAGGAGTTACAGTGAAAACATTTTTTCAAAAGTGAACTGAAGTTCCAGAAGAAACTTTGTGGTCTTGCAAAGTCTTATTTTTTCGTTCTATTAATGTATCCTGCAGGTCTCATGCTGTTTTGACATCACATGACAGTTCCATGGCAGATGCAGTAACAATGGGGCTCTCAGAGTGTTGAGCAAAATCAACATTCCACCATGTTAAAAGATAGGAGTTTTGGAGTTACAACAAGCTGAATAGTTAAAAAGTTGTAGGAAGAGTAAAGGTGGAACAATTTGGAGCAAGCCCACTAATATCGAGAGCAATAGTTTGACTATTGGCTTGCAAAGTCTTATTTTGGTAGTGGAAAAAGTTTAAAGATGGTTTGGACGATAGATAGATTTGCTGGTTAGTTGAAAGATGTGAGATAGTGTTATCATGGTAGTGGATAAAGTTTAAAGATGATTTGGTTGGTTGGTTGGAAGATTGGTTGGATGGGTGGATGGATTCATGATAGATGAAAGACAGGATGGCTAGATGAGAGAGGGGAGGTATACATTCAGTTAAGAGGTTCATTAAATGTGGAAAAAGTGAAGGGGTCTGAATACTTTCCCGAAGGCACTGTAATCACTGACTGTGTCGTTCATTCCATTCCTTTTCACTGTGTCCATATGATCGAACAGGTATCAAACATTGGTTTCCTGAGTGGCTTAAGACCTTGCTAGCCTACTGGGCTAACCCTAAGACTATGCATGAGCACTGGAGGATACTGGAGGATACGTAAGTCTTCAGGTTTCTGTGAGAGTTACTCATCATGTGAGCATCATTTGAAACCACCTCCGCCATCAGAAATAACTCTGGGGTTATGATTTCTTGAATGAATCTGAATCCTGTACCTGGCCCTGATCTCTTTTCCAAGAGTGAATCAGAGTCTACAGGTTTGTGTTCCTAACCTGTAGTGCCCAGCTCCAAAGAGTGGGCCAACATCTTTGAGTGTAGTGTCCCCTAGTTATGGAGTTGTTGGAGTTTTGGTACAATGATACTGAATGAACCTAAAATAGTGTACCCCATGGGCATTTTTTTATTGAGTCACAGTCACAGGCAACAGTCAAAAACGAACCAAACTGATGTTGTCCAACGGTTGTGAGAGTATTGTTTTTAAATGTAAAAATGCTCTGTAGCTTGCTCTGTAGCAATGTTGGATTGACATTGCTATTTGATGGTTGTTGGTTAGAATTAACAGCTCTTTAGACATTGTTATGTCATGGTTATTTTTCAACATTGACTTAAAGGAGGAGGGAGTAAGTTTGTTTGAAATCTGCCACCTCTGGCCACCGCGGTGAAATTCAGTTTGAAGTTCCAAACAACTACATCCTTCCCAATAATAATATAATCCTGAAATTAACTTGCAGTGTTGGACCTTAGCTGTTGTATTTCTGCATGTTCATATGATTCGAAGAAGCAGCCACCAGAGACACAAAGGAGAAAATAAGTTCACTCCCCTAGAACACCCCTGGCAGTATTGCATGCACATTTGCATGCAAACCGTTGGGTAGGACACTCATTTTTCTGGACCAAAACAGCATGTGTAAATTAAATATTTCTTTCAATGTATCTCATTCCCTGATCGCTAGTGATTAAACATAGTCATTACAACCATTACAGTAGGTGGTTTTAGAAATCTTGAATGTTAGATAATGGACCTTTAAGGTTTCCATTTCATCCTCATCATCTAACGTTGCTTCATGATTGCACATGGGTTGAAAATTAACATTTTCTTAACATTGGCAGTTGACTGTCAGTATCTGACCATCTCACAGCTGAAAATAATAGTTTTGAAAATGTTGCCTATCAACGTAAATACACTCTAAAAGTCAAACTTTGTTGAGACCAGGCTTTTATGGTGCGAAAACCATGGGAAATTATTGGTAGAAAGTAGCTGCAAAGGGGTAGAAACCCATTGAAATTAGAACTTTTCACTCAAAATAAAGAACGTGAGACAGACACCAGTGTTACAATCATTTCAATCAATCAACTCATAGTGTATTATCATTCATATAAGAATCAAATCGAATCACAATGCAATATTAGTAACAAATAAAACTTGCAAGGAGAAAGCAACAACACACTCTAGGTGAAAACAATAGTTGTTTACTGGAACAATGGCTCCCAAAGATTCTCTAACCAACGACCAACAACGTTTTTATATCCTAGCAGATAACCTATTCTCAGAACTTACTCCAGTGACACTTGTATTTCACCCTGGTGCCACCATTGTTTTAGATCCATACATAAGCAACTATCGATACAGGCATGTGGGGGAAGGTTCTTGAAATGTAAAATCCAATGAGAGCACATTCTCCCATTGCTCTGTCCAGTTCCATCCAAGCCAGATCTGAAATGATCATCTAAAATTCTCCAGAGCTCCAAAGGAGGCATGAGAACAACATCTGCAATTTGCTATAAATTGGCCTGAACACTGTTATCTAGTGTTTCAGTTGATCTGCTCTCTAACCATTGATTGATTTAATTTACTTCTACACATATATTACAACAGCTTCAGTGTTTTCTGCATAGTTAGTCTAATATTGGTGGGATATTTCTGTATACTGAGGACTTTTTAAATCTCAAAAAAATGTGATCAAAGTGTATCAGTATACATTATTTAACCTTGTTAAATACTCACCCATTTACTCATCCATTACAAAAAATTATATTTATGTATATTTCATAGTTATTTTTGTTTTATATTTAACATTTTATAATAAATATATATTACTGTACAATAAGTCCCAATTTTGTTAATTTCAGAGTCCAGAAACATAGATTATACACCTCCATCACGCTCACAAATGTTAAGAAGTTTTAATGAACATGATACATATCCTATATCAATAATGGCATAATGTAACAATGCTAGACACTCCATACAAAACTAGAATTGAAACATTAAGAAAAATAATGAAAACCTTTTTACAAATGTTTAACATGTCCAACAGTTTTTTTGTGTTACAGAATGTCTTAACAACCTCAAGAAAAGTATTTTCCCTGAATTCCCTTTTCTCTGAACCCCATTATAACTTTTGTTTTGCAGCAGTGGACTAGTGGCATTGTGGACAGAACAATGTACTACAAACCAAAATGTTTTGGGTTAGAATCCCAAAGGTGTCAACCGTAGTGCATGGAGAAGTACTCATATAGCTTATGTCAATATTAAGTATAGCAAGTTCTATTAATGTAATAAAATGTTATTTTCTACTTCCCTTTGGTTAGGATCATTGGGCAACCTTGTTAAAATGTTGGATCATGCCTGTCAAATAATGACGTGAAAAAAACCCTCCTTTACAGTCCACATGCAACCTTGTCACAATGTTGTGTGATGACCAAAATGCTGATTTTCAGAAAACCTGTAATAGGGAACATTTAAAAAGCAATTATTTAACTGTGAGATGGTCTGATGCTGACCATTAACTTCCAATGTTAAAAATGTAAAAAAAACCGTTCAATTTCAACCCATGATACTGGATGATGGATGATGACTATCAAATGACAACCATAAACCAACATGGTATGAAGGTTTTACCACATACTACTGTGCAACGTTTGGTTTTAACGTCCCAGTTATTTTCCATCGTCTCTCTATGGTTGGCACAAGACAGTGAATCAACATCCTTGTTTATACAATGTTTGGATTTAGACATTGCTGCAACATGGCATTTTTCATCATAATCGATATACGATCCAACAAAAAACAATGCTAATAGAACGTCAGTTTTTCTAAAATACCCATGGGGTAAGGTCATAAGCAGACTTGGCTACATCATTATAATAGTGTGCGTAGATAGTTTCATGTTTGCATTCAACGTGACTGTGTTCTTCTGATGTCCTGGGAGGGAAAGAGGGAGTTCATATACAGTTCTGTGCATGCCCTTGTCAGGGGCAGTATGGCCCCTCGTCAGCGAATGAGTACTGATCGTGACTTTCCCCACACACGCACAACAGGAGCAAAATGCAAAACAGGTCGGTGATGAAACCGGAGAGTTTTTTCCTCTTCTCTTCGTCGCATCGTTTATCCCTCCTTCAAGGCTCTAATGGCTTTCCTCCCGCCATTGAAGCTCATTCATCTTCCAAATAGCCTTGTCAGTCGCCACAGGCAGCGGTGAGCACAGGGGGATACACGGCAGGGAACGTCCACAGTTATGAGACAGTTTGCTGTATAAGATATGATTATGAAGACTTTCAAATATAAGTTCCAGGCAGGAAATTCCTTTGTTACATCCCTATGTGATATAAACATATTGTGAGATGTGATGTGCTATAGTACTTGATTTTGTTATTATTTTTATTTTGTTGTTTTCTTTGATTAAATTGGATTATGCTTATTTTACTTTACAGCCATCACAAAAGTAGTTATTGTATTGTATTACTTTTGCTATTTACAGGACAATAGTAATGGCATTATAGGCCCTAGATGATGATTACTTTTTAGTTTCATTTCATTGATTCATTGACACAAGCACCAATGCATGCCACTGCCAAGTGTCTTTAAGTAAGTCCCCCTGGTTACCACACCATGTTTAAGTAAATACCAGCTGACAAAGTATAACACAAAGTTGTACAGTATATGAATGATCAAAAATACTAGTCCACTCTGTTTTGTGGGAACAGACACCAGTGTTTTTTTTTAGAACTGGGTCAAAATAATATTTGTTTTATTTTTTTACAGTTTTTCTAGGACAATTTAACCAATGGAAAGTCAGCTAACTCAGCCCTCCCTGCAGCTAAATCAAGCACACCCCAATGTAAATGATAAGAAAACAAATCCAATCTCCATCAAGGTCTTGTGTGTTTATGGTGCAGGACATAGAGTATATTATATATATATTATTATATTGTTTGTCAGTATGAGTGATGTTATTGAAGATAATTCCCAAGATTTCCCATCTGAGATACATTATCCACATCCCCCCTCCCGGTATTCCCTCTTCCTGCTCTATCCATCTCCCTCGAGGTGCCTGGACTTCACTAGGGATAAAAATAGATTTTTTTCCCCCCACTGATGCAGTTTGAGCCTAATTCTATTTTTGTTCAGAAAATGAAAAGCACACATATTGTGCGACTGTATAACCTTCAAGAGTCAAATAACACATTACTGTACTGCATATCTCTGCCTGTGTAACATTGTACCTGATAAAAGAATGGGAAATTAAAATGGAGATCTTTTATTGAACCTCGAAAGATACACTTTCCCATTTCCGTAAATTCGATTAATTTCCCTTCATTTACATTCATTTGGGTATCACCTGTCTTCTGTCGTGCAAGATTTAGCGCCTAGTTACTAGCAATTTACCGCCTAGTTACTAGCAATCCAGTCACGTCACACAAAACAAGAAACAAACATAGCAGTCTAAGAACCCTTTGAAAAAAAGATCACTGTTTTTGGACAATGTAAGACAACTATTTCACTTGTGTCTTGTTACTGGGACTTGTAACATGACTGACCATAATCAATCATTTCATTTCTCATCTAAATTTGAAGACATCACCTCTCAGTTACAATTAGGTTACCCCATCAAATAATTGTGTCACAGGACTAGATGATTCGAATGTCATTGCAGTTGATTCTTTAGTACTTCAGTTGCATCTCTATCCAATCTTTACCATGGCAAACAGGTCACTGTGTTAAAAAAGCTAAGACAAGAAGTTTAGTTTCTGAATATGCTGTAAAGATGTCTCAAGATGTCCATCTGGACATTGGTTTATGAATAGCTGTTGATTCATATTCATGTACTGTAACTTGGGAGAGGGTCCAGAAGGCGAAAAGGAACATGCCACATACTGTATCTGGGCGTCTTGCACTGACACGCGTGCACACACACTCACACACACACACACACACACACACACACACACACACACACACACACACACACACACACACAATCACACACACACACACATACACAAACACACATATGTATATGTTCTCCAACAGATGACTATGCAGTGACAGATTTGTAGGACTCCACAGCACCCCCTAAACGATTTATCAGAGATTTGCGTCCCTCTCAAATCAACACCTCAGGCCACAGGAGAATACCACCACTTCATCAATCTGGAGATAGAAATAGATAGTGTGGAAGGAGAGAGGGGGGCTAAAGAGGGGAGGAAGTCAGACCCAGGGCGTTAGGGTGGTGAGAGAGCAGGAGGGAGAGAGAGAGGGTGAGGAAGAGGGGGGCGGAGAGAGAGAGAGAGAGGAGATCTGAGTCAGAGCCCCCGAGCTGAGGGCTGATGTCTCTGTGAACGACAGAATGCAGAAAAGATGGATAGTGGATGCCCTCTGTCAAGGCAAGCCTAAGCCTATGACATCAGCGAGCAAGCAGAGGACAAAACACAGAAGTATCAGGCTGGCATGTACAATAGTATTTATTTATACATTTCTTTATTTATTCATTCATTGGTGCAAATACAGAGCATCATTTTGCTCCTTTTGAGTGATCATCAATAGCCTTCTTAATTAAATACAAATCTTTAAAATGAGGATAAAATAAGATTACACACTTTCTTTCTTTTAAATACACATATACGTACAGCACAGTCGAGACACTTTGGTGTGCAGCCCTGAAACGTAAATGTAAAAAAGATGACGATGCATTTGTAAATTAAATGTAAATGTAAAATTTGTCAAGTCAGACATATTTTCCTGCTATCTAAGTGGGGAGTTTATTATCAAGATAGGGAAGGTTTCCTTCATGTGTAGGAGGATGCTACTTCAGGTAATCCCGGACCTCAGACTCTATGGCGGAGGGTGATGTCATTGTTGACGCTCCCTGTCTGCCTGTCTTTTTGCCTTGTTCTGGAGGTAGCGCGCTTTACCCTCCTCGAAGCGCCTCTGCTCGTCCTCTCCTTCAAGCTGTAGAGAGAAAGAGATAGAGGAAGCCATTTTTATTGCCATTTTACCAAATAGTGAGGGGGACCTCCGTGTATTTGCATTCAACAGTACAACCCTTCACCTTGTTTATGTTGTTTGCTGAGAGGGAGGGCGCAAAATCAAATAAAAAGATCTTATTGACATATACTGCATATGGTATAATCACACACACATGCACGCACGCACGCACGCACACACACACACACACACACACATCACATCTCTGACAGTCACAGCTTCGCTGTCTTCCTTCTCTACAGTTGTCCCCCACCTCTGCCGACCGCACAATGGGCTCGGCCGCCTTCTCCAGCAGTGCAGCACTTGGCAACGCGGTGGGAGGACTTGGTTGCTGCCTGCCTGCACAGTGTCAATTAAACTGCATGGCAACCTCATGACTAACACAACAATGTTACAGTGGTGTCAGTGTCAACATGTCCTTTTATGGTATGGCCTCATGTGTCTGGTGTGTGGCTCCCATCCACGATGTAGTAGAGGCAACCCATATACAGGGATGCAGCTGTGTGTGTGTGTGTGTGTGTAGCGATTCTGACCTGCTTCAATGTGCATTCCCTGGTGCAAAGACCAGAGTAAAACGATTTATAATAAGTCTAAATAAAACTCGAACAAATGCTTTGCCACTCATGCAATACGATTCATGTCAGTTACAGAGAATGACTATGTCACGATGCATATAGTCTTGCAATTCACAAGCTTGGCATAGACTTCCACACAGTATGGAGCCGGGGCTGCAGGCATGTCTGCTGGCATACACACACAATCACACACTCACACACTCACACATAAAGGCAAACACACACACACACACACACACACACACACACACACACACACACACACACACACACACACACACACACACACACACACACACAAACATACATACATACATACATACACGGATGCACGCACACACAACCGTGTCCCTGTTCCCATGATTCCTAGTGGCCGGCATGTCTATTGGACACCTGCCATTCGAGGCCCACTGTTGACAGATGGCTGCTCACATTTTGGGATGGAGCAGAGTTGTCACATCCGTGACAAGCTGAGCAGTCATGGCCATGACAGATGAATGTTCAAATACCTAGATGGCACCAGTATGCCTATTCACCTTTCAAGAAGTAGGATAACATAGGATGGATTGAATGGAATTAACTAACATTATTAATCATTGAATTGAACTTCAATTCAAATTAGCGGCAGAACATTAACATTAGCACTAGCTACCCCATGATTTTGTATTGTGTCACAGTTGTGCAGCAGTTAAAAATGAACCAAACTGATGTTGTACAACGGTTGTGAGAGTATTGTATTTTAAAGTTGTTTTTATAAATGTCAAAATGCAAATGCTGGAGCTCTGTAGCTTTTGCAATGTTGGAGTGACATTGTTATTTGATGGGTTGTTGGTTAGTCACATGTTGGTTGGAATTAACAGTTTATTAGACGTTGTTATGTGGTGGTTATTTTTCAAAGTTGACTCAAGGTTGTCATTTGATAGACTCATCATCTAACATGACTGCATAATTGCACATAGGTTGAAAATGAATATTATCTCTCATGGGCAGTTGACAGTCAGCATCAGACCATCTCACCATTGAAAAGTTTTTAAAATGTTGCATATTTACGTAAATACAACGTTAAAAGTCTAATATTGAGGTAACGTGAACAAATGTTCAACTTCAAGGAAAGTATTTCCCCAAGTTTCCAATTTCTCTGATGCACAATCTGAATTATTACTCTTGTGTTGTAGCAGTGGACTAGTGGCATTGTGGACAGAATGATGTACTACACACCAAAAGGTTGTGGGTCTGAATCCCAAATGGTGTTGTAAAGAACAGAGTTTATTCAATTGTAGTGCATGGAGAAAGTACTCCTACAGTTCATGTCAATGTTAAGTAAAGCATTCAAGTATTCAAGTTCTATGAATGAAATGAAATGTTATTGTTTCCCTTCCTTTGGTTAGGAATCAATGGGCAACCATGTTACAATGTTGGATCATGCCTGTCAAATAATGACATGTAGAAAACCTCATTTAAAGTACACATGCAACCTTGTCACAATGTTATGTGATGACCGTCAAATGCAGATTTTCAAAAAAGTTAATCTACACTGCAGTATTAGAGGAACAGATATCATGTATTTAAAGCAGCTGCCAGGGTATGTACAAGGCACTCTACCACATTGAGGCTGTATGAGAACCAAAATAAACATGTCTTTGCCTCAGCTAGTTTTTCTTCCAAAGTATGACATCATGTGACCTTGAAGGAACTCCTTCCTGGGTCACTGGCTGTCCTGTGGCTCTAGGGGCTTTGGATTAGTGTGTGTGTGTGTGTGTGTGTGTGTGCGTGTGCGCGCATGCGTGTGCACGTGCACACCCGGATCTGTGTGTGTGTGTGTGTGTGTGTAGGGAAGGAAGGGGGGCAGAGGGCACTGAACAGTTCCTGTCTTGAACAAATTGAATTAAGCTTAAGGGGCAGAGGCGGCATACTGAGAGAGAATGCATGGAACAAAGCCAAACTGATTAGGTACTAACAGAGGGAGGCTTGAGGAATGCAATGCAATATTGAATTATATTGACCCCCCCCCCCCCCCAAACACACACACACACACAAAAACAACCATCTATACCCTGTATATTCACCAATTTGTACTAGCATTGTCTTATGGCTGTATGCAGTGGAGAAGCACACACTACTATAATATCTCTTTTTTCAAAACCCCTCTGGGAATTTACAATCCTTAATTACACACATAACTCATAACTACCGCTCATAACAGTAATAATGTGGCATCTTTGTCTAATGGGGAAGCCAATTAAAATGCACATCTGACTATTGCACACAAAGAAGGTAGCTCAGCGTGCAATGTGTCTTCCTATTGTTTTGTTTTGTCATCAGTAAATTATCATGGAGAGGATAGGAACATCATGGGGCACATTATTTGTTGGGTGGAGGGCTGTGTGTGTGTGTGTGTGTGTGTGTGTGTGTGTGTGTGTGTGTGTGTGAGAGAGAGAGAGAGAGAGAGAGTGTACGTGAGTGAGAATCTGTACACACACGTGTGTGTGTGTGTGTGTGTGTGTGTGTGTGTGTGTGTGAGAGAGAGAGAGAGAGAGTGTACGTGAGTGAGAATCTGTACACACACGTGTGTGTGTGTGTGTGTGTGTGTGTGTGTGTGTGTGTGTGTGTGTGTGACTGTGCACACATGCATATGCTTGTGCTTGCATTGATGTGCATTTACATAACCACATGAGACATGTCATTGCTCTGCTTAATGTCCTTTTGGTGTCTTAGCGTCATTGGTATTCCCGTGGTGGCCTCGTCCTGATGGCCAATGACAAGGCTGCATCACCAACTACACAAAGGCCCACTCGCAGCGTCGGTAGCATGCTGGCAGCTAAAGCGCTGAAACTTCCTCTTAAAGGTTAGTTAATGGGCCGAATATAAACCACTTCTGTGGTAACAACGTATTCCACTTACAATGAAGATGAGGGCTCGAGGTGAGTTAACCTGAGTACGTTGCCGCGTTTTCTGAATACGATGTCCGAGTTGATCTAGTTTGTGTGCGGAAGGATCAAAGCTTGTAATTTGCCCCATTTGTTTTGTACCCAAACAAAACTGTTTCATGCCAAGCCTACAGCCTGCATACCGCACACACATATCCGATTTTTTCTTTTTCACTTTGATGTAAGTTGGAAATGGAATTGTGCTGTAGCCTAATAAAGGTGTACAACATTAGCCTGGGCTACTTCAGATGTTTTAACTTGGCATAACCAGTTAGTTCAAACAAGGACAGGAATGATAATCAAATAATTAATTCAAATTTAGATTTTGTCAGTTTTTTGGGCTTATAAAGTAAGCCTATGATGATTCAGCTTAATAAGTTTCTAAACCCATTAAACAAGATTTATTGAGGGAATATAGGAGTAGGTTTGGGAAATACTGTACAACATCTCCGTTCATAACAGCTGTTTTGTATTTTCCCAGATGACTGTTTTGTATTTTCCCAGATGACTGTTTTGTATTTTCCCAGATGATAAGTTGGAACTTTAGAAAACCGCATAATCACCACATTTCTCACAGCAAATATCATGTGTAGGCTTATAGTAAGTGCAAGAATTCCGATTTCAGACAAACAGATCACAGGGTGTCGGAGTCCAAATAAACCTAGGTACGTATAAAGGACGTTATGTATGTTACCTAGGTTCTCTGAAAGAGATGAGGGAGGTGCCTCACGATGGGACACGCCATCTGTGTACACATTCGCTGAAACCTTATTCAATCACGCTTGTACAGGCTTAGAGTGCTTGCAGGCATATAGCTCTGCCTACTGCCCAGCCTAAAAGGCCTCATGCATAGCACACTAATTTATTCTGCAACCACTCTTCACAAGCTCAGCGCGAGATGGGCAACAAGGTAAGGGGTCTCCCTCGTCTCCTTCAGAGAACCTAGGTTACTTATGTGACCCCTGCTTCTTGCCTACATTTATTGCAAAAACAATGCCATTATATATTCAGCTACACATTGATTATTAGTGAATACAAATTTAAATATCACATAGCCTAAATAACAAATCCTGTTGCCCGATATTGGCATTGATGTGGAAATAGTGACTAGCATATTGATGTAGTCTAGAAATAAAGCTTGTGCTCTTTTGATTTCCTCGGCAAAACAATGTATCACCCTTGAAGACTGTACTCCACTCTGTCAGCACATAGCTTAAACCTTGAATTTGTAAGTATATAACATTATAGCACTCGGAATAGTTCTTGTATGCCGCAGAAGAGATTCAACCTTGAGCACTACTGCACAGGTGAATCCAATTAAAGCCACATTTAACCGAGGCAAGTTGACGTTGCAAGTGAGTTTAAACTTTTTCAGAATACACTGCCGTGGTCATCAACTGAGGAAGTTACAGCAATGTACTGTATGTAGCAAGTAGCCCATCGTGTTTAACTTCACACATATAGATGTCAAATATATGTAACTATTTGTGACATAAAATGTGTCTACAGCGTTCAAGTCATTTTTGCAATGTGTATGGCTTTTAAAAGATTGTTTTACTGATATATTTTTTGTTTATACATGGAATGAAGAGTCACAAAGGGCCACAATCATGCTTGATTCACAATGTGATGAAGGAGTACTACTGTAGCTAAGCTACAGTATACTGTGTCAATGTGTCCGGGCAGATACTGTGCTGATACAGGTTTTAGACATTACACATACATTTTTGCTACATAATAACATATTCAAATGTATTACACATTTCCCTTACTTTTTCAAGAAAATGTGATTCTTTAACAATTTTTTATCCTATACTGCCCAGGTAGACAGAGCCTCATTGAATTTCAATGGGCTTCTCAAATTAGCCTCCATCCACCGTGTTCTCTCAGCGGGAAGCGTTGGCCATGCGGCTCCATTTTATCAGCACTGTAGGATTCTCTCTCTCCGGATTGCTTCCTAATTGGTTGTTTTTGTCTTCTTCATTCTTTCATAAAAGTTGGTTCTTGTTCTTGAAGTTTAAGAACAAGAAACTAATTGTTTCATTATTTGTGAAAGCAGTGTAGGTCTAATTTGTGATACAATGCAAGCAAAGGTTGTATTAACTAATCATTCCAGTAAAGACTTTAAAGTGGAACCTTACCGAAAAAGCAGGAAGAGGGCAGCAGGGGAGGGGAGGGGATGGCTTTCCAACAGCAAGAGCAGTGTGCCACCAGTGGACTCACGGCCGACAACGGGCCACTCATGGGCCACCACAAGCTTGCTAGCTGGGATCATTGTTCCCACCTTCGAAGCCTACTAATCAAAACTCATGTTCTGTTTCACAAGTGAAACATGTTGCAGCAGGACAAATCGGTCGTCTTTGAGAGAGAGCAATTTTAATATCTTTGAATTGCGGTATGTCATGAGCAAACAACGTCGGTATTTACACTCAATGGGCATTGTGGAAAGGGCAATATTATAGATGAGCAGATATACAAGTTGTTACTTTACCCGTAAATGCTTCTGGCATTTACCTTTTGAGGTAGTGTGTCTGGCTCGCATCCATTTTAGAGTTACCTTTACAGCCTCTGCAGTGTTTTTTAAGCAGAACATTGGAACTCATTTAATCTTTTCTTTCTAGTAGAGGGCCTACAGAGAAGTGTTCTAATCAGTAGGGCAGGCTTCCTGGTAGACCAGTCTGAAGTGTTGGCTGAGGAGATGGTATTAATCAATTAAACATACACATACGCAATCCTTGAACTGAGTCCCATCCGGTTTGTGTAGCCATTATGTGCCTGTTCCTGCATTTGAAAGTAATGTACTGCAATGCCAAAGCCAAGCTTCAGACACAGAATGGCACTTTACTGTAGAGTAATTGGCCTGTTGTGGCCGTGATGGCTTAATTATATCTTGGCATAGGGCCTATGTAATTGCCTAGAGAGTGACTTGGGCCTTGTATCATGACACATTACGTTGAGGTTACTCAAGGATAGAGACTCTGAGAGAGAACTAAGCATTTCATTTCAAGACTGTGATGATTCAGTTATGCCCTGGGAAAAAAAGACCAGGTTAGAGGAAGTGAGATGGACCTAGAACAACACAGCAACCTAATCATCCACTGATGATGACTCTTCATGAATGGTTCTTAGTAGATACTTTTAGAAAATTGTTATTAGTAGATACATTTCAATTCTCATTTCGACAACTTTTTGTCAACATGACTTAGGTCTAACTGCAGTGTCTCCCAAAATGATTGAACCAATAATCATCCCATGGCTCATTTGTTCGTTGTTGTTTATGAATAAAGGTAAGGCCTGACAAACTTGATTAATTGTTTAACCTATGCCCCACTTCAGTTTAACAAATCAATTTGGTCAATCAATATGGTTAATGCATCGTTTTCTGATCAACCCAACCCAAAGCATGGGCGAAGTAGGCCATCGCATATAGCCCCCAAATTAAATAATTTATTTTGGATTATTTTATCGTTATATTTTTGCCAGGTATGAGGCACAAATTCGGTGTGCTCATTGCTTCAGCACAAAGTTGACCCCAAAGTAGTTGACTCTCGACTCTTGAGTCGACTCCAATTTTGAAAGGGAGAATAACCGACTCCCGCTGGGAATTGACTCTGACTCTCACGACTCCAAATTCCACTGCTAATTAATGTGTGAGACTAGAAAAACGGTACGTAAAAAACGAAAGCGATTGTACTGTGACTCTCTTTTCTTCATGGCCACAGTGAGCTCCTGCCATGTCTTTCTCTGCTTGGATCCCTTTATCACCTCGTTTCATGAGAGATTGATCTTGGCCAGCTCATCCATCACAGTTTTTCGCCAGGTGGTTTTGGGTCTGCCAGGTTTCCTTTTGCCAGGTGGTGTCTATCTCATTGCAATTTTCGGAATCTGGTCCTGCTCCATGTTGAGAACGTCTCCAAGTGACCATCTGAGTCGTTTCGCTATTTAAAACACTATCAATCATAGTTTTCCACATAGTTTTTTACGGCTAAATAGCCAACGACTAAATCATTTTTGGCTGGCTATTTTTTCAACTTCATAAACGACTTTTAATTTACACGTTCCTATCTGCTGCAATTGCATGTACAAACGCCCTCAATATGTACCCGTCCACGGGACACAGGATGCTGTGTACTGATGACAAGACTACATAATGTGTGTGTGTTGAACAGAGAAACACAATATGCTTAACGGACTGGAGTTTAATATCGGTGCCCTTTTGTAATTCATAAATCAAGTTGGCCACATGGCCATGTGGGGGGGGGGGGGGGGGGGGGGGGGGGGGGGGGGGGGGGGGGGGGGGGGGGGGGGGGGGGGGGGGGGGGGGGGGGGGGTGTTTGAGCAGTGAATAGCACATCCAGACCAGAGTGATTGTAGCCTACTGGTCAGTGAGTATGGTTCTGAAATACACCGTTAATTCATTTTATGACGTGGAATAGACCAACATTTAATATTGTGATACTGATATTGAAGTCATAGGCCCAGACCAATTTTCGGTGTGACACTTGACAGCAGCATGGTGTGACATAGACAGGCAAGTCTATGCAGTGTATTGTGCATAGCATAGGTCTATCAAATGTGTGACTTTTGACTTTGTCACAATGATAGCTTAGGGTTAGAGAGACATACGTTATTTTATGTACTGGAGGCCTAGGGGTTTTCCTGTATCTTTGGTGGTAATGTGTTGAAGCGAGATATGCATTGATTCAAGTCATGTGCAATGTGCAGTATTGTAGTCAAGTCTATCTACTCAATATCACAACTATCCATCTCGTAAAAGTAGTCAATTAGGTGAGTTTCTGAAGTAGTCTATTAGGCATGTTTTTGAATAGCAATGTCTCTTCCACAAACAAGTGGGCTGGCCTGACACTCAAGACAGGCCTAATGACTGTGAAAGTAATTAAGTAGTTATCAATGTGGGAGGTAAGCTAATTAAAATATTTAATTAATTAATTAACCTTGGGATGGAAAAGAGCGTGTATAGCTTAAAAAAAAAAGATGCCAAGCCCCCCCCCCCCGGCTACTATTTTTAATTTGGCCGGCTATATTAGTCCTAATGGAAACCTCTGGTCACTGATTCAAGTTTGATACCGTTCCTCATTCCATTCCATGCATTACCATGAGCCCATCCTCCGATTTCTACCTACACCAGCCTCCCCTGATGTGCTGATATTATTAAACTTTCCTTTTGACTATTATTACACTGTAAGCTGAATCATTGACCAGAGGTTTCCATTAGGACTAATATTAGCCGTCCAAATTAAAATGAGCCCGTCCTCTGATTTCAACCTCCACCAGCCTCCCCTGCAACACATATGAATAGACCTCCACAGACATTAGTCAGTTGCAGTAACTTCACAAGACGTTTTGGACACCGTGAACAGAATTTTTTATGTTTTCTAGAGCAATGAAAATTAGACTGCATCTGTTTGAATTGAAACTTGAAAATGCTTGCTAGTGGCTACTACAAGTTGCGAAGTAAGCAGGCTAAGGACATACAAAGTGATTTGTTGGATCAATAAAGTCAAAGTACAGTATATGGAAAACTACAGATATTTGATTTTCGAGTCAACTATGCCCAACTGCTTAAAAAACATATTTGTGTTTGTTTTTATTCTATTTCCTTTATTCTAATCATTTTATTTTCCTCTCCTTTTAATTCAAACTCCTTTTAATTTCCATCCAGCATGTAAGGCAGCGACCAACATTCCCCTGCACTCAAAAGCCTCTAATCTGTCCACAAAACCCGTCCATTTTACCATTATTGTGAGGCTAAAAAGCCTCATTTAAGCTCCCGAACCAAATGAAGTTCCCAACCTTGTGTCGTAAAATGTAATACCTCCCTCAGGAGGAGAACCAAGTCCAAGTCCCACTCATATGTTCTTTCAGACCCACTGAGGTGCTGTCTGACCTGGCCTTGGAGAGGGCGAGAGCAGGAAGCAGACAGAGAGGGCACTGAGTACTACACTGGCATAAACTTGGCACAGAGGCACAGCTTGGATGACTGACTCAGAGGGTGCCAAAAAAATGCCAGAGGCGCTCTGCTGTGTTGGCACGGCCTTTTATTGGACTGAGCACAGGCATCACTGGCACTGCCAAAAGCCACTGTCTGAACAGTGGCACTAAACAGTAAGTAACCAACGAGAGAAAAATACAAATAGAGGGGCACAAGGTTGGATGCTGTCCTGTGTGTGTATATATATGCCATTGAGCTGACTTACATTGCAGTGAGTGCATACATTTCTCAGTATAATATGGTCCCAGCAGGAATCAAACCCACAACCTTAGTGTTGTTAACACCATGCTCTACCGACTGAGCACAGCGAGGACTCGGCTTGGACAAAGCAGAACCAAAATATAGCAATGTTGTTGTTGCAGTTCTAGATCCAAAAAACCCATATTAATTCCTCACTTATGATTTCTGATATGCTGTAAGAACAAAATATGAAATCTGGTATGGTGACACACTGAAAGTGTACGTAAGTGAAACAACTACAGGCTCGTGCTACTTCTAATCAGTGGACTTGCCGATGTAGATTCTGTGCGCCATTGGGCACACACATTAACCCATTACTGATGGTTTTCAATAGGGTGCATCTATAAATAAATGTGAGCTTCATGTGGACGACTGGGGGTTGCCATGACAACTCAGCTTGTTTTCATGTCAAAGGGGGGCTAGCTGAGTCTGCCAGCTCTGGAGCAAGAGGGAGGGAGAGAGAGAGAGAGAGGGAAGGAAGGAAGGATGGATGGATACAGAAGAGAGAAGGGAGAGAAGGAGCATGAATTATTCTCTGCCTTAAAGAATGAAACAGCAGGGCTACCCCCCCCCCCCTCTCTCTCTCTCTCTCTCTCTCTCACCTTGCCAAGTATACTTATATATTTTATACCTCACCCAAGATCCTTCCAGAGCAGACAAAGGCACATGGCCATGCCAGTCTTGGCAGCACAGCATGACACACCTCGCACACACACACACACACACACACACACACACACACACACACACACAGACATGCGCGCGCGCACACACACACAGACACACACACACACACATGCGCACGCACACACACACACAACACACACACACACACACACACACACACACACATGCGTGCACACCACACACACACACACACACACACACACAAAACACACATAGTCTGAGGACTTTGAGTAATTTTCAATCATTTCTTTTGCGGGCCATTGTGCACATACATCATGTTCAGGGTACTCTTCTTGAGAGGCCACCCCCACCTCCCACCACCACCACCACCCTTCTCCCCCTGCCTCTGCCTTACCCAAAGTACACTGCAGTCACTGGCAGCCAATCCTCAAATCCCTCCCCCACACTCCTCACCCCCCCCCCCACCCCCCCACCCCCCTACCCCCCCTTAGCCCTGAACCCCACTGCTGAGCTAAAACAGACATTCTAAAAATAGACACCGGAGGATTTTTCACTTGAAAGAGAGGGAAAAAAAACCCTGGAGTCAAAAATAGAAGGCGCAGTCCTGTCAATGTTCTATTTATAGAGAGGGAGATGTGTAATCGCTCACAATATGACAAAGTACAATTACAAGGGGGGATTTGACATCTGTTCATCCAATTTTCATGTTCTTTTTATAGCACTGGAACCCTGAGAGAACGGGATTCAAAACACTGTGTTGTGATGTTATTTTTGTGGCCAACGTCCACTTCTGTACTTAAATTGCCCATGGTTCAATGCTCTGAGTAACATGTGTACACACACACACACGCACACACACACACACACAATAAGCTTATTTAATAAGGACTGACATTTCTTTTTATATTATTTAATATTTTCATGTACACCATGTTTTTAAGTATACACAATGTTTTATGGTCTCATGCAAGCTTCCAAAATATAATTGCTCTTTGACAAGCGGACTAATTATTTTTTCCTGAGTGAGATTGCAGAAGAATCTAGAATCTATTGCTAAATAATAAATCATATTGTCTTGAACCTCTGTCTACACAATCCCCTCTTAGTGTTTCTCAACATTTCACTCCATTCAGGCCTACATTGTTAAAACTAGTCACAGCATTGATTGGCGTGCTAACTTACACTGTAGATGGATTTTGATGGCGCCAGCCTTGATTTCAATGTGTATAACTATTTACAGTGAATGAGCTTGGCGGACATGTAGAAGAAGTCACAGCCTCACCATTTGTCAATTCCATGGGTGATTGTAATGTATCTCACACCTTGTCCTTTGTTGGGAATGATATTTAAGGAGAGGGACCACGAGATATTCTTTGAGTTTTGGTTAGGCCTGTCATGGGCACCATTCTCCCCGTGTTGTTCTTGACGCTGTTAACGTATGGTTAAAACTTACAGTCATATGTTGCTTTGAAACTGTTAAATTGGTTATTTTGTTGATACTCTATTCTCATTCTTCCTATGTGAATTAATGTGATGTCGTGCGCTAGATAAAGGTTCTGTTCAGGTTCTCCCATTTAATGTCTAATGTTCACATGCATCGTTGACGACATGTTGGGTGAGTCATCAGCTTCAGATATTGGCCTGAGCGTAAACTCCTCGCAATCCGATTTATCTTAACTTGACAGCATGGTAAAATAGCATTTTCGGTATTCTTAATGGAATCTAGGATCGATATGACCGAATTGTCTGTCACACAGGGATAAATAAAGCATTATCAATCATTATTAATCATAAAATATCTTTCGGAGTCAGACATAACGTAATGTTAACTTGTATTAGTTGGTCATGTGACCACTTGTGTTGAGTTTGTTCGATCATGTCCATAACTGTTAGAAGTAACATTGTATGTCTTATGTTTGACCCGTCATCTATTCTTGAGTGGTTTATTTTCTTATTTCATATACCTTTTCTCTCGCACGTGTAACGTCTCTGAGGCTCAGAAGAACTGCTATGAATAGAAATGTTCAAATCAATGGAGCAAGAATGAGCACTCCCTCGTTTAACTATCCCTCCTCAACGCCACAGTATATAAGTATATAGTCATGCCATAAATAGCCTTGATTGTGCTCTTCTCTCCCCCCGACCCCCCCCCCACACACACACACACACACACACCACACACACACACACACACACTAGCATTAACACAATCCATGTTTGTTTGATGAGCAACATCAGAGCACAGGCAGCCTACAGAAGTCCCCATTTGGAGTTCCGTTTATACCATTTGGAGTTCCGTTTATAGTGACTATTGAATAATTAAAACACACGGATTGAAAAAGCTTTTTTTTTTTTTTAAGGCAAGGGTGCATCACAAATTACAATAATGTTCATCATTGCCATTCGGTTTCCCCCCGAAAACAAAGTGCTCATAATCAGCGTCTGAAATGGAAACCTCGATGATTAATGCAGAGAAGAGGACAATGCTAAAGCGAATCAGAGGTTTGTGTCTGAAATGGAAATGTTTGGAGATTTTTGAAGGTGGGACTAAAAAGAGATACACAGTTTGGTCTCTAGTGTGTTTTAAGAGTGTCTGGTTTGTCGGGATGCGGGCTGTGTCAGTATTGAGTGGGTGTTCATTTGCAAAATGGATGAGCGTTTGTTGTTAGTGATAGTGTTAGCACCTTGCCACTACAGTCAAGACAGAGAATGAGGCAGAGCAAAGTGTGGGTGAGGATACAGAGAGTGAGAGTGTGTGTGTGTGTGTATGTGGTGTGTGTGTGTGTGTGTGTGTGTGTGTGTGTGTGTGTGTGTGTGTGTGCGTGCGTGCGTGCATGCGTGTGTGTAAGATAGAGAGGGAGAGAAAGAAAAGCAAGTGCGTGTGTAGCGTGTGTGTGTTTGTATGTGGTGGAGATGACTTAATAAGGGTAGACTCAGTAGACTACCCACAGTGCTCTGAGACCCCCCCCCACACACACACACACCCAGGTACATCAATCCATGTCCAAGCTCCGCTTTTATCCAAACCACATCAATGCCTTTCATCTGGCAAATGTTCCATTTCACCTAAATAAACAAGGATATTTACTGAAACAGCACAGGACAAGGCATCATGCCCCATCTGGTTTTCAGCTCCACAAATGAATACCATCGCATTCTCCTAGCCTTGTTGGCTGGAAAACTTCAGTTGGTCAATAAAACCAAATGGGTCATTGAAACAAAACAACAAATGTGATCTATGCTCCAAAAAGTGAGGAACTGACTACATTTTACGGGAGTTTTTCCTGAGCATGTGACCTGGCCAGGAAAAACTCCAGGCACTAGTGATAGCCTAGTTATCTATTGCTCAGGTCACATAACACACTCACTGCTTAGTGCTTTTTGTGATTACATTGTTCATAAACAAGGAAAAACGCACACAGAAGGAAGACAACAGAAAGTAAATAGCCTTGGGGGGGGGGCCCTTACCTTCATAGGGGGGACGGGTAGAGGCTTGCCCTCCTTGTCCAGGGAGATGTAGGTGAAGAAAGCTGTGACTGCACGATACCTCCCTTTCTCCGCCTCCACCAGAGGGTCCGCGTCCACAAACACCTCGATCTCCATGGACTTGTTACTGGTAAACGTCATCCGCCCGGAGACAGTCACCACACAGCCTGCAGAACAAATCAAAAATTGGCCCTTGTTGATACCGTGATTGATTGTAGACATTAGTCCATAGATCCGGATCCTACCAAAGCCATCATGATCGGAGCAGTAAAGACCAATGAAAAGCAGGTTACTGTCTTTGAAAAATCTAAATAGGAATTTAGTGTGATGTTTGAAAACACTGTCCTTGACAACTGAATCTCAGGAGGCAGGTTGAGGTAAAATTGTGTATGTGAGAAGTCCAGGAACCGTCGCTAACTACACCAGCTAGCAAACCACCATGACAAATGTTAAACAGAAGTTAATCAGAAGTGACATTAGCCCTCGCTAGCCCACCAAGATAGCTTATCTGTGAAAAACTAACAACAGCAGCATTTCTCTGTAATAACATGTGGGCTAATATTCATGACAACATTATGTTATAGGAAATACTGTACAATGTTAAAGGTGAAGCATGTTTTTTTGCACTTTGCTGCCCTTTGTGGCACTTTGCTGCCCTATGTTAAAACTTACAATAGGTACCTAACCCTAACCCTAACCCAATAGGTACTAACCCTAACCCTAACCCTAACCCTAACCCAATAGGTACTAACCCTAACCCTAACCCAATAGGTACTAACCCTAACCCTAACCCTAACCGTAACCTTTTGGAACAAAACTGAAGGTTCTTTATCATATGATCTCTCAACTTGCTACCAAATTTATCATGGACATTTAAGCTCAAATCTACATACTGGACCTTTAACATGAATTATTAAGGCAACAGTCAGGCAACAGTTCAAGATTTAGCCTGTGCAAGACCACCAACACTGCTCCCACTGCTTTCCTTTTTTAGTGTGTTTATTTCATGTTTATTTCAAAGTCACTCAATGACTTGCATCACAACTACTAAGCCTGTGGCTCTGAAAGACAGCAACCCTATGAAAACAGGAAGCAGAGAACAATTCTGCTCTTTTAACATTCCAACCAGTGAGTAATTAAAAATTGCTTGTTTTTCTTCCATGTTCACTTTTATCTCTGCCAACAGTGTTGGGCTACAAAGCGCTCTGAGCGTCACGGCCTCAGGCTCCGAATGAAAACAAAGTCTGAATACACAACTGGTTGGTTTTTGGAAATGTTCTTTGCTGAGTACATAGACGGAGGTCTATGTACGTAAAACCGCTTTTTATTTTATGTGTGGCGACTTCGACACTGCTGCCAAACACTAACCCTGGACAATAAAACTTTATTGGTTGACCATTCTTCCGTCGTAGAAACTATGAAAAGGGATCCATTCTGATTCATACTTTTTGCAGATTGAGTACCAATTAAAGCGTCATTTCATACATTTTATTCAAATCAATGCATGACTGTATTTCATTCACAAAACCAATTTGCAATAAAACGGATCATTAAAACAGATTTTTTTTTTTTTTTTTGGCATTTCAGCCCGTTTGAATCTCAAATGAGACCCCATCACCATAACCTCAGTGAATGTGAACTCCAACCTGGAACTTCAAACAAACTGTAGTATATCTACTGTGTACATCTGTCTCTGGCACCGACACCAGAACATTTCCACAGATGAGAGTGAACCATGCCAAGAAACACATCCCTTACACACACGCACACACGCACACGCACACACACACACACACACGCACACACACACACACACGCACACGCTTCTCTGTAGCATATGCACTCACGTCTGTTCGCTTTGATCTTTTCACCTTGGATCTCAACACATCCCTTTTATTTTTCCATTACACGTCAGCCAGATGAGGGAGAGCCTATGAGAACGGCTCGCCTCTGTTCCTGTAATGCATCAACGGAAAATAAACCGCAAGTCTACAGCAGTCTCCCAAACTGTTGGGAACGTGACCACTGGGCTATGGGATGTGAAGTACACATGTAGTGTATTGATTTGATACACACTAAACGGGTCCTGATGTGGAAGTCGGACTAATGCTGTACATGGGTAATAGATTACAAAAGCAGTCAAAGTGCATTAGGAACTATTATCTTTATCCTGCTTGATGTACAGACAGCCCTGTACTGTCTGGTTTTCATAGCAATGGGGGAACGAACCAAGGCGTTGTACGATTCCTCCCGCTGCTTTTAAGAGGTGAACACGCTGAACCGATATCTGTCCAAGGTTTCTTATCAGTAAAGACAATGAAATGTATTCAGACACTGGAGCAGTCCGGTAATGTCTTTAATGGGAAAACACTTCAAACCTTAAGTATTCATTCACAGAGAGTATGTTATTGTTTTAGTGTATGGATGAATGCTGTATATTGTTCCTTGTGTGTGCATCTCTCTCTCTCTCTCTCTCCTTGAGCTTTTATTCATTTTTCCTTTTTTCTCACCCCTTTTTTTCTCTCCCTCTCTCTGAGGCGTCAGTGGTGATGGATGAGGTACAGGAACACCAATTGAACTGCTATCTACAGTGCAAACGGCCAACTCTGCTGTGGCAGTACGACCGAGTACCGACTGCCAGATGGGATTCATGAGATCGGGACGGTTGGCTTTACAGAGACTGACTTGGAGTACTTGAAAGTCTTTCCCGTGAGCGCCCTGATCTCAGAGTGGAAGAGGGAATACCCACCTCACACCACACCTACCTTTTGGGGACTTCAAACCCTCTGGGTTCATGATGACCTGTGTGTCTATGTAGTTACAGTACCCCTGTGTGTGTTTGAGCCTGCATGCCTCAGTAGAGCCGGTGGCAGATGGGCTCCATATTAGATTCACACACACACACACACACACACACACACACACACACACACACACACACACACACACACACACACACACATTTCTACAACGCCACCAGTATGTGGGTCTATCATTAAATCTGTCCCTTGTGAATGTCCACACAAAAAAAAAACACTGACACCATGAATGTGGGAGTCTGTCCCCACGTTGACCGGCTCAGATCCCCACATACCCGTCCATAGTGCATGGACTGCAAGGACAAATCTGTATCCATTCCATCAACGGGCAAGAGGGAGAAAACAGTACATGTGACGATTGCGTATAGTTTGGCAGATCCAGGGATTGAACCCACAGCCTTAATGTTAACAGAACCTTGCTCCAGTGGACCTAGCAACACAATACTGTGCTACATGAACAGACTGAGTACATGGGTAGGTATTCAGCAAAGCTTCTCATTGGAAAAAGCACAGCCAGTTGTTCACAATGAGCAGTTAGCAGTTAGCTCAGCAGTTAGCAGTTAGCTCAGCAGTTAGCTGCTACCCTGCAGTTAGAAGCAAAAGCCATACACAGCAACATTACTGACTGGTACTCATTAAACAACAGTGAGCTAGAAATAAATATACATATTGTAGAATCAATTCAGACATTGGTGATTTTTTCCGTGTGACTCTGATATTGATCTTGATATCTGATATTACTGATAACTACGATGTAGCCCTGTTAAAACCGTCCTCCGACACAAGTTCGCCTTACGCTCCTGATGGTAAAGTAGAATATACCTGTGATGTCCCTATGTCTACCTGCTGCTAGTGGCATTGTTTCTCTCACACTGATGATGGTCACATGACCGAAACGCTGTATTTATATATATTTGTGTATCACTATGGACCTTTTTGTTTGAGGACATGAATAACATTTCTTGGACAGGCATTGGTGAGACCACCATATCAGAATGGCTCCTGAGTCATTTACACACCGTATGACTGTTTACACACACAAATGACTGTACGCCTGCACTGTCTATTTGATCAACGATTCAGTCCATGTGGTCTTCTTTAAGACAGTGCCAGACCACCTACAGTACATCTCATATATGAAGCTGCCAAACACTAAACACTGCCACTTTCACAGCATTTACTCTGTTTCCACAACAAGAGGAAATATCTCACAGGTTCAAGGACTGTCTAGTGTTGATGGAAGAAGGTCTAGACTAGAGGCATTATTTAAACTCCTGCCTCTTAATGCTACACATTACACACGACAAATGCTATGTGTGTGTGTGTGTGTGTGTGTGTGTGTGTGTGTGTGTGTGTGTGTGTGCGTGCGCGCGCGCGTATGCGTGTCGTGTGCGTGTTTGTGCGTGTGTGTGTGTGCGTGTGTCCTGGTAATGACCTTCACATTAAATGCACAGGTAAGGCACACACAGCATTTGAAGCATTACCGTTTAATCTGAAAATGCATTCTGAGGCATTTTGCCTCGGTTACAAAGACTTGAGGACAAGGCCATTACAGGTGAACAGTGGCCCACTGAACTTTCCTTCCATCATAAACCAGTCCTTTTAAAGGCAAACTCCAGTGGTAGTTTCACTGCAAAGATGCATTTCAGAAACTTAAGGTGGGATTTGTTCCAGCCAGACTCAACTACATCACTCCACTCCAACCTCTAGCAAAGGCAAGTCATCTTTAACTAACTAACCAACGTCACAGCGTTACATATTTACACTAAAACTATTACTTATCATAACACAGAATGATTGGTAAGTGCTTCAGCCTGTTGGGCCTACATTACAAAGTGGAATCTTCCCAAATACTTCCCAAATAGTAGGCCTGACTGCCCTGATTTAATATTCAGACCAAACTAACATTGTAGAATCTGTCCAGCTTCATGACTCAAACTATTGCCCTCACTTTCAGGGGCCTGTTCACCCCTGTTCAACAGTAAAGAGTTATGTGGAGTTATATCAATATTTTTGACAAGTAGAATACTATCAATCTATCTTTACAATGTCTATTCATATCTTTATAAACTGGCTTGGTTTGCAGGACAAATATGGTTAAAAAGCTTTTCATATAAACATAACAGTAAGCCATGGGGGAACAGCAAGCAACCATTTAAACCGTGCAATGACAACACATTACAACAACCAATTGTCAGCCTTTACAACATTCAAGTTATACACTGTATATGAATCATTTATAAAGGATAAAAGCCTTGTCTAGTTTATGCCAAATAGACAGCACACACATAGAGGTAGGTCTGGAGTCTCACACGATGTAGGCCAATTATGTCACAGAATAATAGTTTTTCATTAGAAAAATGTTAATGTGCAGATGAAATATTAATTGTAGGGTTATCGGGATATAGGTGTCCCTTTGGCCTGGTTCGGCTAATAATAGCCTCTGCCAAAGACCTACGTCAGCATTTTGTGTAAAGACTCCTTTTGTGCTTGTTAATCTTAGAGGTTTGGGGACTCTTGTTCCAGCCCTGAATAACTGATTCCCAGCCTAGACATGCAGGCATTAGAACTGGAGGGAAGAGGGAGATAATGGAGTGTCAGAAATGATTCATTTCCTTCCACTAGCGTAATAAGGAAAACAATGGTCTAGTGATGGAAAATACTAATGGTAAGTGAGGAAAAAAGGCCCTGTGTTTTTCCAGATGCTATGCTGCAGCTCCATGGTGCCTGGTCTTAATTAGCTATCGTGTGAGAAGGGCTAGGCGGTAGAGGTAATCAACAGGGCAAACATCACAGTCTGAGGCGGAATGTATAGGCAGCTGTACAGCATATTCCACATTATAAGGTAATGTAGCATTTTGAGGCTGGGATCCATTATGGGGTCAGTCAGCCTACATAAGAGAACATTTATAACTGTTATAGCCACAGTTGTGGTCTAAATTGAAAGACCAGGATGAGTTGCCTGTTTGAATATGGTGTGTTATTGTTGGGCCACAGCATTTTAAGGCCCAGGCGAAAAGATAGAAAACTGGAATGAGGAAGGGGCGGCTTTAGGCTAGGTTGCGGAGATCTTAATGAGTGAGCTAAGACAGAGGGACTTGTAAATAAATGGGTACCTATGACAACTCCCCCGTTCCTTGACTTTGCCCAAATAATGGTTTGATGCATGTACAATATTCAACATTCTGTATTGTTCTGTAGTGGGCTATCATGCAGTTTCTGTAGCCAAGGTCAGAGTGTGCATCAGTCATTTTTGGCATGGCTCAATTCACTGCAACCATTCGCAGAGGCACGAATAAGGCACGCACGATTGCTGCATCTTCACACAGAAGTATAAAGTACACAGAAGTATAAAGTATACACTTCAGTGTACTGTAAGTAAGTATAGAAAAGCATTTTTTCAGCATATTATTTATACTTTTAATATATTTTCAATACAATTAAGTATACTTTTTTCCGATTGGGATATCAACACTTCAGGCCAACCTCTACTAACATTTCCCGTCTACTAATGTGTTGATATATCAATAAATGACCGCTTAAAGCTAGACTCAGCATTTGGCTCATTTCAGTGTGATGGCTTGTAAAAAGTAAAATATTTCTGTTCATAAGAACACGAGTATTGCTAAATCGATTTGGATTAAACAATATGTTTCTGATCTAACAGTGCTGCAGTATGAACCTGACAAAGTATTAGCTCCCTTTACCAGTGCAATTTGGGCATTGCATGAAACCATAGAGACAAGCTTTTTTTTCATGACTTCTTAATTTAGACTATCAAGAAATGATAAGAACCTTCTCTGTACCTCAGTTTCATGGCTCTGGTTTGCTTTAAGCAGATTCTTTATGTTTCAAAATGATGCCCTCCCTCTCTCTCCCCAAAACAGCCTTTTTGACCACTTACAAATGTTTTGCAATGCAGGCTATTTCATTGAGGATATTCTTTTCGTTTCTAATTTATTTTCATATGGAATACAGCATATGATGGGATTGCACCAGAAGTTAATCGATCATGTAAAAAGACAAGGAAGTCACGGAGTCTAGCTTTAAAAAGCACATCAATTACGTATTCTGAGCACACCCGCCCTCCTTCACTGTTACAGTATCTAAGGAGAAAAATGTAATTTGAGCATGGAGTGATCTATTTTCTCTGCTCACCCTTTTCGATCTTGCGATGAAAGTTGATGGCGTCCACAGAGGCGGTGACGATATTAGTCTTGCAATGTCGGGCCGCCACAATGCCAGCTACCTCATCCATCAGTTTCATTGTCACACCTGAAGGCACAGAATAGAATATGACACACATGCCGTCACGAAGGAAATCATACCGAATCACAACATGGTACAGTAATGGAATCAGTGTGATTTGATTGCCAATGGTGGGAAACCATAAAGTTACTATACTTTTCATGGACCATCATGATGTGATGTGTTGAATAGCTCTCTATTCAGCAGGTTCACACTCATATGAATGTACACGCACGCACGCACGTACCGTACACATACAGGTACACAAACAAACACACACACACACACACACACACACACACACACACACAAACACACATCTCCCCCTCCTCACTTTCTCTCTCTCTCTCTCTCTCTCTCTCTCTCTCTCTCTCAATATCTCTCACTCAATATCTCTCACTCTCTCAACACAAAGGCACTCCGTGAGCAGTCGGAGCACTACATTAAAATTAATTTAGAGCTGTGCTGATGTGCTGATGGTAAAAAAAGTTCCCCCTCAGGAGTAGGAGAGATGAATCTAAAAAAGTGCAATTTCAATAGAATTTCTCCTGTGATATCATTTCCCCTCTAAGCGTATGTATAAAAAGCCATAATGTCCCTTATCACTTGCATTGATTGCAAACAGGGCCATGGGATCTTCGTGACCTATTGAAGAAGTTGGAGAAAAAACATGTTTACATAGCTTGCTTTCCCTGCAACACATTGTTTTGATAGTCATCTCATGTGGGGGGAGGTTAAGCACAAGCAATAGCGAAATCTAAACCACTTGAACCGAGTTTTAACAAAGCGGAACAAACTCATTGGTTCCAGCCCACTCTAATCAAATACATGATCCCTGAAATTGATTTGCAGCCTCACAATCAGTGGTGCGCATCTCTGTTGCACAAGCCTGAATTAAAAGAGAGAAAGTGGCTACTTGCTAATGAAGTCAAAATGCGCTTGGTTAAAAATATGCTTTTTTTAGGGCATTTCTGCATTATCGGGATAGAGACAGTAGAGATTGACAGGAAGGATGGGTGAGAGAGAGAGGAGGGATGACATGCAAGATATGTCAAGGGTCGGAATCGAACGAGGAACCTTGCGATTACGTGGTAAGCGCATTAGTGTGCTACGCTACTAAGCGCCCCCAAAATGCGCTTGGTTGAGATTGCACTCTGATGGGGAGAAGGGAATCGATTCTCTGCGTAGAGACGGATTGTGATGTATGAGGCCCTCGATCACCGGCTGAATCACGTCATAGTTTTGTATTTACTGCTTCATGGCCCTGACTGGGGACTGGTGATGTGAAGTGCTTGCTGGCCAAAGGTGTGGGCGGTGACAGGGAGATATAAGGCCCTGCTGGACGGCCTGATAAGATCCATTTGTGCCAGAGAGTCTTAAGACGATGAATGTCCTATACAGTCCTGCTGACACACACAATTATATTCACTGGCATGCACACGCGCGCACACACACGCACACGCGCGCACACACACACACACACACACACACACACACACACACACACACACACACAACATACACACACACACAGTTCTGATGAAGCCTTTATCACAGCAATCCGAACTTCGAACCACCAATGGACAGGAGTAGACCGGTATTATTTCAGGTTGTTTCATAGGCAGTCAGAATGCATTATGTATGTTTTCCAGCATAGCTACACTCATCAGAATAGGGAGACTGTGCTCATTTTCCCTGCAAACCTAAATGAGGTTCAATGTTGCCATTACGCTGGTAGCCTATGAAGCATATGAACTACCAGAGCTATGATTGCTTCTGTAACACTCATTGACACGAACGTGCCGTTTCACGATCGGTGCCCGAGAAAAAGCCAAACACTGTTTTTCCGACACCGTGGAGAGAGAGAGAGCATCGACTTCTAAGAAGAGAGATGGAAGTCATTTCCAACGTGACGGGCACATCATCACAAGGGAAGAGAAAACCTGCCTGCATGGTTTTCCCACGGCGATTGGACATTTGTAACGGCACGTACATACATACATAGTCATGAGCGGTCCATTTAGAACAGAGTAAAACCATCTTAGTGTAGCACACAGGGTACAGCATCTGACCCACTTATAATGTATGCCATTTAGCTGACACTTTTATCCGAAGCGACTGACGTTATAGTGAGTGCGTACATTTTGCAGTATATATGGCCCCATCGAACCCACAACCTACGCTCTACCAACTGAGCCACAGAGGACCACTTCCATTACCCCACAAGAGTGTGCTGTTACTGTTTGCCTCCCTATGTGTTTAGTTCTCAGAGTACAACCATGTGGTTACCAAGGCCGTATTCAATCAAAAGCTGGGTCTCTAGATTTCGGGTAACCCTAAAAACCACATTCCTCTCCCACAGCAACGGGGAATTTGGTTCACTGATTTGATTGGTGAGGGCCCAGAGTTTTTCTTTGGCCCTAGTTCTATTTCAACCTACTCCTATAGTGCCAGGAGGCCGGGGCAGGCCTTCCCAGATCAAGCACTGTATGCAGACCAGAATACAATAAGAACAGGAGGCCCACGTAAGAGGGGGGGAAGTAACAGATCAGGCCTCTTTTGGCCCAGCAGCCGGCACTGGTTTCCAAGGCTGTGTCTGAGATATGGCAGAGGCTGTGCGTGTGGTGTGGAGGAAGAAGACAGTTGTTCGTGAGTCTACAACATTAATTCTCACAGAAAGTGGGACATCTTGAATGGGGGGGGGGGGGGGGGGGGGTGAGGGGGAGGTGGACGGCATCTGTTTCTCATCTCACTCTTTTTGTTTGTGTTTGTGTGTGTGTGTGTGTGTGTGTGTGTGTGTGTGTGTGTATGTGTGTGTGTGTGTATGTGTGTGTGTGCGTGTGTGTGTGATAGCGTGAGTGGGCATGTGTGTGTATTAAATATCCAAGACACGCTACCTCGCCAGTCACTCCAAAGTTTTTGTCTATGTTACAGAAAACCAATAGGTCTACTTGACGATTCTGGCATAGCTCCCAAAGGCCCTCACCATCTGCGCTGTGTGGCAGTATTTATGAAAGCCAAAGTGGTAGGCGACACACAGTATGTGCTGTTCTCTCCCGAATGAAGCTTCCACTCTCCCGGTGGCCGAGGCAGTATTAAGCAGTTCTCTCCCCATCCCAAGTGTTCCCATCGTGTCACAGTCTTATGATTCCGCTGACAATGTTTACGTCTGGGGAGGACAAGAAGATGGGGCCGGGGCCAATGAAAACTTGCTTCACATAACCTTTTCACTGTACTTCAGCATTTAATGGCCTTGACAAATCTGCAGGGATTGGGCAGCGACAGTGTTTAAAAGTATATAGCTCCCCGTTAATGTTTCGATTGGCTATGGTATTAGCGTATTCATTTCTCGTTACAGAAAGCAGGCCAATCAAACCTGTCCTTAGAGTCCAAAGCAATTATGTATTATTATCTGTTCACTTGACATGTCGGGATCTTACCTCAATGATCTGGATAGACAATTTTGCGGTGGAAGCTAGCCAGTGCTAGAAAACTTGAAAACAAACGACTCATTAATATTGCAAAATGTGACCTCAGGGGACCCAGATTTAACGTGTAGCTCCTTTAAAGAAAGGAGTGTGGAGTGTGATAGTCCCACTCTCGTATTTTTATTTTTTTATTGGACAGAGACAGTAGAAAAAGACAGGAAAGTAAGGAGGTGAGGGTATATCAGCAGGGCGAGGGCCGGATTCCAACCCATGCCAACATGTGTGCCCTGTAGGCCACTGTGCTAGACCACTGGAGCACCCCAGGCCACGAAAGAAACTAACTTTAAAGAAAAACGAAAGGACAATTCAATGGACAAAACCGCCCTGCACAGTAATACAATGTTAATGTCCTTACTTAAGACGGACGTGTGTATCTTGAATTTTCGTTCAGATCTCCCGCTGACATCAATGCATGAATTACGCTTAAGTCCGAGATGTGGAGATCTCAATTTGGATTCATCCCAAAGTGATTAGTACCAGTGAGCAGAGATAGAGAGTCAAAGCAGAGCCGTAGGCAGCGAGACCATCTCAACACGGCATACTAAAGTCTGAAATACGATCGATATATATCACACAGGTGTGACTGAGATTCATCATGTGCCCCTGCTGTACATGGGAAGTCACTTCATCTTCAACTCTCAGCCTCACATGGAGGACAGCGGGACGTTGTCCAGCATAGAAATATGCCTGCGGCGCCGGTCCTCTAGTCTCCCTTGTTGATTTGATGCGACCGTGCAACTGAAAGGTGGCAACAGCGAGCAGGGTTGTCAGGTTGTGGGGGCGTGGAAGTTATTCACGAGCCCACTGTAAGACTGCTGGGAAGCATTTTTGTAGACCTCACATTGTTTTTTTTGTCCATCCCCCGCGCCATGTGAAAATTGATGGGATCTCACCTCAGATTGGATTTCTCCTGAGTCCGAGCGGAAAGCGGATGCCTTTATTCAGGGCCTTCTGAAGTCGTGCCCGTGCATGTAGCCGACCTGCTCCTGCTCGGTCCAGTTTACCCGGAGACTGTTAATAAGCATTAATCAAAATGATGCCTCGAGATGTTTAAAAAAAAACCCACCAAACTTGATTTTCTAACTCAATATCCTTACTGTGCATCTACGAGCATCAATTGGGGGCTATTACTGCAATTCTATTATATGATCTTTCTCTCCGATTTTTAGCACAGCTTTCTCAAGGGAATCACAATGGCAACTGGGTCAAAAGACATGTCGCAAATGAGATTAGCCGATTAGCTAAATTGATAAGATAACGGTGCACTGCTGGCCCTTGCTTTTTATACAAACATCACAAGGATCCAATTTCCTTAGATCATATTTTGTCAGTATTACTGTGTTACAGTACTATAATGGTGTTTTTGCCTGGCTTTTTTTCCTTTTTGATCCCCTTCCCTAGATCATCAGCTAACGCGAACGGTAAAAACATCGGTAATAGTATCTGTAAAATATTGCTAACCCTCTGATGTGATGTTAAAAAATCCAGGATTAAGGATCTTATACCGTCATCTTATAGAATCGACAAATCAACAGACGTTATCTACCGGTGAGGATTTAATTCAGCTTGTTAAATGGCTGCCAGAGATCAAGTGAAAAAGAAACAACCCTTAAGAAACCATCACGAGAGATAATCATTGCTGTGAAATGAAAAAACGAAAAATACAAAAGCTGCGCTACACTGCGGCACACGCTATGCCACAGAAGGAAGGGTGTACTGTGATGTACTCAGTGTTTTGACATTCATCCCTCCTGCTGTTATCAACGCTCTCTAGGAATATGGAGTTAGCTTCGGGGGGGGGGGGGGGGGGGGGGGGGGGGAGAGAGAAAAAAATGGGCTTGATAATTAAGCCCAACCCTTCCTTGTTCTTCCTCGCGCCAACACTGTAATCGCTCCCACCACACATCCTTCTCCGATGCAGGGTGTCACTGTCGGTCCTCAGTCCTGGAGCTGAGAACATTAAACCGACAGGACAGCTTGTAGGTCAGCGTAAAGGTTCAGGGCAAGGGACGAGGTTATCTACTGTGGAAGGACCGTGAGAGGTAGTGACTGCTGTCAGCAACGGTGACGATGAGGTTCATCAGAGCTTGTCTTTCGATCCGAAGCAATGTTATTTGTGAATATCATGTACCTTTTTCACTTTGTATGTGGAAAAGCACAATGCTGGTCGTAGTCTGACACGCCTAAGGCTCTCTTGGTAAAATGGGTATTTTTTTTAGGCATGTCACATTGTGAGGCATATGTGTTCCCAGCATCGCATCTGGTGATTCTGAAGCCAATTTGCTGCGAACACCGCAGGTGATGTGAAACGAGGCCCCTGCTTAGTCTGGTCATTTACGCACAGGGATTGTGTGACAGAATGTTCTCAATTCAAAGAACATGAGACTGAACACAGACTAAACCGGACATGACACTGAACATAAACATGAGATTCAACAGTCTATTCTCTCCATGTCCATTTTGCAATAATTTTACATGTAAATAGCACTTCATGTCTACTGTTTATTCAATAAGACGCTATAATACAATGAAAGACACATCACCTGTCATTTTGTTTTCAGCCTCTAAAATCGTATGTTTACAACAGCATTCGACCCAAACGGGTGCGCACCATTGAAGAGGTAAAGAAGAAGACTAGACTAGGATAGGGATAAAGAACTGTACATTCAGTCACTAATAAACTTCAGACGGTTATGGACATTATAAAGCGGACTCTACATAACAGTGGTCACATGACCTACTCACACAAGTTGACATTCCCTTATCTGACTCCAAAAGATGTGTGATCATTAATGTGATTAATGATGATTGATAATGATTTGCATATCTCTGCATGGCAGACCTGATCTAGGATCTCCTAATATGCTGTGACCAGGTATGAGTCACAAGAAATCGTGAGGAGTTTAAGCATGGTTCAATACCAATCAATGACTCAAGTCTACGTGTTGTCAACTAGGCACATACATATTAACATTAGAGTGAATTATATTTGAAAACCTGATCAGGAGTATGTTGTGTTGTTTCAGCAGAAAAAAAAACAAGCTAGCCCATTAGTATCTTGGAGATGTCTATTATTATTGTGTGTTAATAATAATAGACATATTATTATTATTTATTCTACCTGGGAGGTTGCAAAGTTGCAAAATACACCTTTAACTGTGAGAGATTGAAGTTGGCTCATTTGAGAAACCAACGAGGACAAGCAAGGCCAAGACTGCTTTGGGCCTAGTATTGCACATTCACAGAGTGACATGGTGCTCTATGACTCCCATTCGCCAGAGGAGGAGAGTGAGGGGGGGAGGAGTGTGTGTGTGTGTGTGTGTGTGGGGGGGGGGGGGTGGTGCTGTGTGGCAGTTAAAGAGGGAGAGCTCACTCGATAATGGAAAAAAAAGAGCAATTAGAAAGCAAATCCCAAAGGAACCCAGTTTGCCACGGGCAGAGGATCTCTGTGATTAGATTTCTTGTGACGATTACCCCAAATCTTCTTGCACAATGCTGTGAGCCCAGAGCAGAGTGGGCATTAGAAAACAAAAGGAGTCTTCTGGGCAGCTATCTCTTATCATCTAACTCCAGGCCTTTTAATTACACTCCACAAAATATACAGGAGCACTCTGTGAAAGTGAGTAAATAAAATCTCCCTTTCTCCCTCACTCTCCCATGCCTCTCCCTCTTTCCCTGTCCCTCTCTCCCTCTCGTTGTTTCCCCTCCTCTTACCCCCCTTTCCTTGTCATTCTCTCTCTCTCTCTCTCTCTCCTTTTCTCTCTAACCCCAACAAGTGCGTTAATCACAAACGGTATAATCAAACGGCTCAAACTGCCTCCTAATGAGGCGTTACCATAGAAACAGGTTCCGTTAATATTTTCGAAAAAGCAGCCCTGGGGTCCTGGAAGCCACATATTTTATGTATATTTGTCCGCTGTTTCACTGTTTCCAGCTGTTCTGGCCCTAACTTGGCACAGGGCCTGCACAAACAACTTATTTGTAGTGGTTTAATGTAATTGTGCAAGGACCCAAGTTCTACAAATAGCAAGTGGGTGCTGTCATGGTTACACGTGCACGACTGACACGTGCACGACTGAAACGTGCACGGCTGACAGGAAAGCAGTGTCACGATTCCAGACACTGTCTCAAAGTTAGAGGACAATAAAGACACAGAAAGGAGGTACAAACAAGGTTTTTTTTTTAAAAACAGTCTTACAATGAATACAAAATTACGACAAGACTGAGGTCACCATTTTAGTTTCCTTGTTCCTAGCATTCAGTACTTAGACCATAGGCCTATTAAAGTACTACTGACACTAGTACTAGCTTCATTCATGTCAGTCAAGGACAGTATTGATTGATTGACTGATATGTGTAATGAATGTGTCAATGTATTGCTGCTAAATACTGTTTCAATGGTCACTTGCACAAGCTTCAGGTTTATTCTCGCTCTGCTTGATGTATAGAGAGTACATTGACCCTAATATGACAGATCTGGTCCTCTGGCGTCTGGCCACCTGGGCTCTCCCAAACCCTCCTCTCTCACACACCCACCTGCTCATTTAAGCAAGTGTTTAAAGAGAGAGAGTTCCACTGAGAAGGAGTGTGTGCTGGCCAACATTTGTACAACATTTGATGTTGTGGTTTACCTATGAAGATTCTTGCAACTATGCCAGTGCGACAAATGAGTTTGGCTGTGCAAATGTTCGATTTTCTGCTGAGGAGTGCAGCCCGTTCTCAAGTCTCCTCCACTCGCAACGTAAAGCCCCTGCTCAATCAAACACTTTTCTATCATATTTGGCAACATGATTTGATATTTGGGTGATGGAATAAAAATATACAAACTGACAAATAGTCTATTGAGAGTTGTTCATATTTCATCCTATTGACTTGTTTTCTGTCAAACAGGAGAGATGCCTTTTCTACTTGGTTAGCTACCAGCTAGCTAAACCAGCTAACAGCGTTTGTAATAGTGTAATATGGTTAAGCAACTGTAGCTATACTGTACGTACCGAACCGTAGTATAGAGTATAGAGCCAAATTGTGCACTGTATATGACATCCTGGTGCTGCACAATGTTTTTGACCCAAGTCCAAAAATGGCCATTTAGGTCAAAGTATATGTATTCTGTGTGATACATTATATTTTCTTATCTTGTCCTAAAATATGCCAACATATAACATTTCATACAGCATAGTGCTCCAAATTGTGACTTAGCTAACCTGTTTGTAAAGTTAGCACCCAGAGTCAAATATAATCCTCCAAACCTCCTTCACCGGCTTTTTTGCAACTGAGTCAAACAACCTTTCGACACTTTTTATTGAAAATCGCTCTGAGCTATATCTGGCATTCCTGATCCCAAATAGCTCCATGAATGACTAACGTCACCACTCGGTGCTCCCGTTGTGCCCATCTTGTCTGTGAGTTACAAGATTGTAGAATATGTTTTTATGGAGAAATATGCAGTTTAAGTCAGGTTTCTTGCTAACTAGCGAACATAGCCAAATCACCCCAGAGACCGATATGGGGGTTGTCATCTGGTTTGAAACATAATGTGTACGCCCTATGTTTCCCCTCTTCAGATCATGTTTCAACAGAAAATTGTTTTAAACCTAATAAGCTCTTTAAAGTGTTTATTAATTGAAGTTTATGTAAAGTATATCTAAAATGAAGTGGTAAGCCTCATGGTAGTATCTTTGCTGGAGCAATATTTTGGTGTTCTAATCCATATTAGAATTCACCTATTATAATACCATCTCATCTTGTGTCTTGATAGAGGATATATTTAGGGAAACAGTTTGTGATTTATTTTTTGTAAAGATGGCATCTCATTTTTTTTTTTTGCTACATTTTTCTCTCATGTTTTACCCCCCCCCCTCTCTACATTTTATTGTCTCAGATTTTGAATTTGAAATAACTTAAATTAGGTTAGTTAATTTTTCTCCCACTGATGTACACAGCCTACTGGACACTTTTACATTGGTTCAGACTTGAGGACTCAGCAGGACTCAGTTCAACTTCTTCTGTAACTTGCTGAGGAACGTTTGCATTCCAGCTAGTTTAGGAGTACCAAAGAAAACGGGGTGTTTATTACCACACACCAAAATGTCATCTAATCTGTATGTAGCCTTATCCATCAGACATTTACAAACTCACAAACAAACTTTTAGAAAAACATGTCCGTCCATTTGTTTTAATCAGACTGCCATCTCATCTGGCTGCCATCATGGTCCCTAACCTAGTGGCAATCAACTGCTGTTTCCATGGAAACAAGTGGAAAGCTTCCTAACAACGCAAGGAAAGTAAGATGGAGCAAGAGAGAGAGACAGAGAGGGAGAGAGAGAGAGAGAGATTGGATAAGGAGAGAGAGAGAGAGAGAAAGAGTGGATCAGAAGAGTGAGAGAGTGAGAGAGAGAGAGAGAGAGAGAGAGAGAGAGAGACTGGATGAGGAAAGGGGTGGGTGAGAGAGTGGTGGGTGAGAGAGACATATCTGTCACTAAATGTGAATTCCACGTGAATTAAACCAATGCTTGAGGCCCTATTGTTGATTTATGGCTGAAATATTGATCACTTGAGTAACATGATCAAGTGGAACGTCTATCGATGCTTCCTTGTTGAATATCAACAGACAGTCAGCTGACACGTTGCTGAGGATGTAGAGTACCGATAGATGGAGTATCCCAAAAAAATATTACCAAATGGTTTGAAATAACAAAACCCTTTTTTTTTAACTGAACCATTTGTGGGGATGCTCTTGGTTGAAGTTGCCATAAGGCACTGATCTAGGATCAGTTTACCCTCCCCTAGTCCTAACCATAACCATTAGGGGGGAAAATACCAAACTGACCTTTAGTCAGTAGTATTTGGGGGCAACTTCATCTGACTCTTTTGAGGACAGCACATGGCTCATGCTTTACCAGGCAAGTGTCCTTGACATCCAGTGTGGCTGTAAGCAAACACACACACACACACACACTCACACACACACACACACACACACACAGAGACAGGCACGCACACACACACACACAGTCATCGCTCCCTGGGCTGGCCTAGTTTTAAAGGGCCCCTAAAGTCCAGACTTCTCTATCTGTCAGAGATCGGGCCCCGAGCACCTCTTACTGCCTCAGAGCCCTGTCCTCCCAACCCCTCCATTCACTTTCACTCAAATCAATAATGATTCACCACTCGGACTCAGCAGAGTCATTAAGACTCAACCATTAAGACACACAAGCCGGGTGGGGGGAACTGATAGTGGCTTAAACAAACAAAGAATGGGAAAAAAGGGAGCTGGGAGAGATGTATATTGTGCTTGCTGTGTCACTAATAATGTCTTTTTTGTTCTTCACACACACACACACACACACACACACACACACACACACACATCCAGCTTTGACTGGTGAAGCAATCCCAAAGTCAGACAGGGTACATTGGCTAGGGACGAAACGTTGACAGCTAAAGTGGAGGACAATTTTCTCTGAAAGGTTACCGGTTTAACACTTTAAGCTTCAGCCTGCTGACAAAGGTGAGCGTGCTAGCTTGAATGCGACCGTATCTACTCAGCACGAGTCAATCAAAGGCACGAGTCTGTCTGGCTGACCGATGACACAGCATGCCTCAGACCATGTGAAACGTGAGCTGCACCTACAGCTCTCTGAGAAACCTGATTGTTGAACCGAACGAACGCAAAATCCTAAATCGATCCTTAACCCCCTACCCTGTACGCACTGAAGATCTGAGAGGAGCAATACGGTAATGGCCTCACCTATAGTACCCTGTCCTCTTAAAGGCTAGGTGGGATTTTTGCTAGATTGCTTAAAAGGAAAACTTCACAGATGTTCTACATAGATCTATCACTTGTATTTACGAAAGTGTGTCTTAGCTTAGGCACGCCTCCTTGGCTGGCTGGGAGGTCAAATCACTATGGACGTTGTAGGAGTTCATCATTTGGATATATTACTTCCTGGTCCAATAAAATGTTCTGGCTATGTTCTTGCTTATATGCAAATGTTCATATTTCCTGGCTATTTAGACAAGAAAGACCACTCCTAACTTGCTGTCGATTTACATTTACAATGCTCTCTGATCTCCACAAGAGCATGGGAGGTAGGGGGTAGTGGTACATTTTCGATTAGTTACTTATCTAAGGAGTGTACTGACCTGTTCATGTATGTTGTTATTCCATTTCTGTGATGCTGACTATAAGAGCTGGAAATCTATTAAAAACGTACTGGAAAGACAAATGGAAATATTTTTAATTTCCATATTTCCATAATATTAAGGTCAAATTAGTATCAATATGCATAATATGTGTGAGGAACATGTCTACCATCTGGTCTGTAAGGTAGTGAAAGTGATGCGACGGGATTTGGATCATTTCAGCCTTTAGTAATATAAAACGGGTCCCCGTCGCGTGCCCTGCTGTGTGTGCGTGTGGTGTGTCTGTGTGTGTGTGTGTATTTTGTGTTGCCACTTGAAGTATTGCTGCTGGCGCTGATAAATTAGGGATTCCGTGGCTGAATGAGGTTAGACATTGATTCAGTTCATAGATTATATTTGTTTGAACTATACTATCCAAATGAGAGGTTACAGACATCGTCACAAAGGTCATCCGCTGTAGCACAGGAATGACTAACAAATCCAGAGGTTTCTAAACAGATTTGAGAAAGGTAGCTGGTTGTCCACATGAATAAACAAATAGTATGATCTCCCCTTAGAGCTTCTGTATGTGAGCAACCATATGGTCTCTCATCATTGACATACAGAGCAGCACAAATCACGATCATGTGGACTAAGACCTCTTATGGACTGTGGACTAAGACCTTGCATCACTTTAGTACGTGTGGCTCAGTTGGAAGACCATGATGCTAGCAATGCTAAGGTTGTGGGTTCAATTCCCACTGGGACCATATACTGTATACAAAAAAGGTATGTTGTACTGTAAGTGGCTTTGAGAAAAAAGTTCTGCTCACTGGCATATTTCATTCATATGATTGATGTATATTAAGTAAGTATATTAAGTCTACCATCAGTAGATGACCTCTCTCATTTGTTTCAACTGCACAATACTCTGGGTCTGTCATCAACATTCACGAGGTACGTTCCGTCCTTGTAGTTCATGATGCTCTCTCTCCTCATCACAACATAACACTGCGTTTGAGACACCGTGTGGACTGCATTCCAAACAGGAGCGAAGGCCCTTTCTCGCAGGTGATCATCCCTGCCGTATTTGCAAAGCACCGTGTTGTTGAAGACTGCGGCAGCAGTCTCCATCCAATGTACTTGTTCCAGAGCCTTCAGGCGAGCTGATTGGTATTCTAACCCTGGTCCAGACGGAACCATCGCCAGCCTGTCTAGCGTGTAAATCCTACAGGAGGTGTGATGAAAGAGAAAAACCTTCAGTAGGTGTAGGGGGAGAGACAACGAGGGGGAGGGGGAGGGGGAGAGTAAAATGAGAGAGAGAGAGAGAGAGGGGGGGGGGGGGGGTATAGTGAGAGCGGTAGAGGAAAGTAAGAAAGAGAGAGAGAACGGGTGAAGGTGGGTAGAGGGAGAGAGAGAGAGGGAGAGAGAGAAAGAGAGAGAATGCCCGTAATGAGTTGAGACGGCTGTGATGAGCGATCGATCTCAGCGGCCTAGAAAGCCTAAGCCCCCTCGTTAGTGCATCTATGAGGAGCTCATAGACAAGCTACATCAGAGCATTAGAGACAACGCCAACTCCAATTTTGAGAATGACTTTGTGCTCGTGAATCATTCAGGTTCATGTAACTTTTAAAGCCGGGGAATCAATCCACCACTGAACTTCACAGAGTTTTAGGGGAGAAAAAGTTGTGTGCTGTTGCAAATACATAATGTAGTTGGATGTGGAGAAACGGCCTTGAATTGAATTATGTCCTTGAGAGAGGTACGGATTTCACAGGTTTTAATGGATTCACTTGCAGGCTGTTTGCACTTGAGAAAGTAAAGGATAAGAACTGAATCCCACTTCCTTCATGGCTTTGACAGTTGATATTGGTTGGAGTTGAGGAAGACGAGGGGATTTTCCAAATTCAAAGAACTTCATTGTCCTGAGGGGAGTAGTAGGCTACAAACAAGCTACAAACAAGTGTCAGCGCTAATCCACACGGCATGTCGCCATTACAGCGCCAAAACAAAAACAACAACAAACAAACAAACAAACACAACAAAACAGTAGACTACAATTGGCTCTTTTCAGCACGACTGGATCCCCATTTTGCCTGGGTTCCAATTCCACGAAAAGTAGATTGAACTGGTAAGAAACAAACTGTATTTTAGCATCAGTCCTTGTCTCAGTTGATGTGTTTTTGTTGGGGGGCTCAGGAGTTGTGGGACGGTAGGTCTTTTCTGCCACTTGTTCAGTTCTTGCTCTGACACAGTTCTGACAGAGTGACTGGCGTGTTTCTTTCCTGCGCTAAATGGTCTGCTTAGGTGATTTTACACTACTGAACACGCTACGTTCTTTGCTGCTGTCAATATAGGAGAGACATGGTTTGAAAAGAGAGAGAGAGGGAGAGAGGGAGAGGGGGAGAGAGTGAAAGGGATAGCTGTATTGCATTGATATCTATAGTCAGAGGAAGAAATAGCAAGCAAAAGAGAAATGTAATGAAAAAGAGGAAGGGAATGAGTACATGGAAGATAGAGGGAGAGAGAGGGAGAGAGAGGAGGGCAAGGATAGATAAGTGGCAGACGGGAAATGTCTGACTTTTTAATTTGAACCCACTGAGGAATCTGTCCAATTAAGAAGCAAACGGGGAATGAGCACAGGCCATTTAGAATGCAGTTTGTGCCCTTTTCCCTCTCCCTCTCTCTCTCTCTCTCCTCCTCCTCCTCCTCCTCCTCTTTCCTCACAGAGTCTCATTAAGCAACGCTACATGCACTCTGTTGGGGCGGCTGCTGCTGTTGTTGTGTTTACATAACCCATTCAGGTCAACCAGGATGCAACCCCCCTACTCTCTCTCTCTCTCTCTCTCTCTCTCTCTCTCTCTTTCTCCTTATGTGAGGGCTCTGGAGGAAGCTATAGGAACTGGAATCTCCATAATTATAATAATAATATGTTAACTCATTTGTTAAGTGCCATTCAATAACTGTACGTTTCCCAAGTGCCTTGAGAAGAAATGTTCTCCTGAACATCTGCTCAAGCAGACGAATGCATTAAGGCATTCATACATGCTCATATGCGTGCACGCACGCACACACTCACACGCTCACACACACACGCACGCACACACACACACACACACACACACGCGCGCGTACACACACTAACCACCCCTTCCCCACACACAAACATGCACACCCTCTTCCCCTCTCTCTTTCTTGATCTCTCTCTCCCTCCCTCCCTCCCTCTCTCTCACACACACACACACACACACACACAGACACACACACACACACACACACACACAAACTCTCTCTCTCTTCCTCTCTGTCACAAAATATGTACACTCACCACCCCTTCCCCACACACACATCTGCATACTCTCTTCCCTCTCTCTTTCTTGATCTCTCTCTCTCTCTCACACACACACACACACACACACACACACACTCACCCCCCCTCCCACACACACACACACGTACACACTCTCTTCCCCTCTCTCTCTCTCTCACTCACACACACACACACACACACACACACACACACACACACACACACACCTATTCCATACTTGTATGAAACTGTGTACTGTACATTTCCAATACTCACCGAGTGACACAGTGAATGGTAATAAGAGGGCCTTGCCCTCATGCAGTGTAATGTGGCAGCAAATCCATCTTTTCAAGGATTTGACAGCGAGCGTCAATGAAGCCTACTTTACTGTGACCGTAATGCATTGATATCGGGGGACAGTCACGCTTCCACTCCCATGGGATTTGTCTATTTAAAGGATTAGACCACGGCGCCTACAATCCGCAAGCTCAACGGAGCAGATGCTATTGGCTAAAGCTATCTAGTTTAAAAAATAGAGATATATATTATATGTACAGTATAAAATGTACACTCATGAAACCTTTTGAGCTTAGGGGGGAGCTCACTAATTCGTAGTGATTGGATCAACCTTCAAAAATAAGAAAGCCGAACCGAACACCCGTAGTCTTTTAGAGGACGCTGATCGGTCCGGCTGTATTTTGTGTTTTCCAAGGGCTTGTTTATTTGCTGAAGGGCAGATGAATATGGGAAACAGAAGGTGAACTATTGTGCGACCTGGCTGGTTCTACCAGGCTGGCAAAACTCCACCCCAGGGAGCGGTGGTACACAATCACGCATCATAATCATCCCGAGTCAAAACAGGCTTCCGTTTAAGTTGGAGTTGCTCTTGCACTGGAGTTGCTCTTTAGTGTGGCCTGTACATGTCCTACACACACACACACACACACACACACACACACACACACACACACACACACACACACACACACACACACACACACACACACACACAGATGTGATAGAGCATCTTCACTCACCTCCATGTACGAACCCAAGCAGTGTGCAGTCTGATGGCCCCACCAGATGGATCAGGCTGGACTGGCTAAAGCCAACAGTGTAGGGCTCTGCATCACACACACACACACACACGCACACACACACACACACACACACACACACACACACACACACACACACACACACACACACACACACACACACACACATACAAACATACAACAAAAAGGTTAAAATATGACCATTGAGACATTGAGTTCAAATAAAACACACACAGACACACACACACAGACACACACACACACACACACACACACACACACACACACACACACACACACACACACACACACACACAACAATTCAAAATATTTGCTTCATATCCTCTATGACATGTTAAAAGTAGGCTACTGTTGTTCAAACGCCCTAAAAACACGGGTCTACTTTGGACTATACCAACCAACAGTCACTTGAGGAATACTGATCAGTATGTGATGGTTTATGCTAGTTTATAGTTCATCCTTCATGGATGTAGTGGTAGAGGTGGATATATGTTGGGCAAGGGAGAAAATTACAGGTGTAAATGTTTGCTAATACACCTCTTATTCTCCCGTGCTCCCGGTAGGAATGGAAGACTTAAGCACTGACCTACACTACTCCGATGTTGAGAAAGGCTGGGCAGACCCGTCATTGGGGTTGTCAAGTAAACACCACTATTGTTAAAATCCACTTATTTACATAAAAGGTGGGTAATCTCTATTCAACATAAACAGTGTTTACATGTATTTGCCCTCTACTGCATCACTGATCCTACAGTAATGTCACGGTACCGAAATGGTGCCTGAAAGAGAACACATACCTTTAGCTGTTCTGTCTGTGCAGCAAATGAAGCGAAAAAGGACAAAATCAGAAAATATTGATTTGATTGTCATGTTATCATTGTCTTGTATGATTATACGAGTTGGAGATCAGCCAGGGATTATAGGAACAGGAAAGGTTCTTGAGATGAACAGGACATCCACTAACACTATTTAACAGCTGTTTTTCTCTTGTTTTTTTCACCGGAGGGGCCCTTTATAATAATATACTACAGTATGGTCATTCAGCAGATGCTTTTATCCAATGAGACTGGAGGGGGGGGGTCAAAGGTCAGATAGAGTAGGAGGTTACCTGGGGCAGGCATGGGTGTGGCCAGCTCTCCGTTCCTCTCCTTCGTCTCTAGTCTCTCCAGCTTCTGAGCCTTGTAACGCTTCTTCCCCTCCTCCTCCTGCTCCGAACTGGCATACTGGAGCCAAAACACACACACACACACACACACACACACACACACACACACAGAGAGAGAGAGAGAGAGAGTTCAAATACACAGTTAAACAGTTCAGAAACATGTGCAAACAATGTTAAATGGATACAAATGCACAGGTCACAAACCCACAGACAACCATGCAGTCTCTACTATACAAATAGCAAGAGATGACAGCTGACATAGTGCTTGGCATAAGTGTGCACTTGACTTCATCCTAGAGTGATTAAACTGCTGATTATCATTTTCTTTATCCTGACCAGATGGCCTCTCTCATGAGTTGCCCCTCACAGACATACCATGAAGTCCCCTCAAGTGAAATGGATGACATACATGGGAGCAGAATTGCATTATAGAAACATTAAAGAGACTCTCCCCAAGATGCTCTATAACTATTAGACTGGCAAATGTCGATATGTCAAAGATCTGCAGTAGTAAAGAGATATCATTCCATGAGAGAAAATGTCGAATTTTTGGAATGCCATTTGAAGCTACAAAGTCCGTTCCAGCCACCTTCGGTGTACACAAACAGCAGCGTCTTTGTGTTAAAAATATTAACAATTTAACACTACTTCATGTCCTACCAAAATATGTTTTTTGACAAGCTAAAAAAGTAGTACTAAGCTATTTCAGGTATTTCCAAAGCTGTATTCCATTCCTAATATTCCATTAGGAAATGGTTTTCCAACCATTTAACATTCTTAATTGTCGCTAAATTGTGGCATAGAGCAACGATTCAATGGGAAAATGCAAAACTGACCTTAGAGGTACGTTTATCCTCTTCTGTTTATTCACCTACCTTGATGGGGGGTACCTCGGTGATCTTTTCCAAGTTTTTGATGGAGAAAGGGACGTACCATAAGGCTGCCCTGTTGGTCAACTTCTTGGCCCCTGTGGAATGAAACAACTTTCAGTTCCTATTATCCAACATGATAATGATCTGATAAGCACCAATAGCAGACCTGGGTGAAATACATCCATTAAAGGAGTACTTCACATTTGAAGTACTCATACAGTACCAGTCAAAAGTTTGGACACACCTTCTCATTCAGTGGTTTTTCTTTATTATTTTCTACATTGTAGATTAATATTGAAGACATCAAAACTATGAAGGAACACATATGGAATTATGTAGTAAACGAAAAAGTGTTCAACAAACCAGAATATGTTTTATATTTTAGATTCTTCAAAGTAGCCACCTTTTGCTTTGATGACAGCTTTGCACACTCAAGGCAAGGTGTGTCCAAACTTTTGACTAGTACTGTGTATTTCTCATCAGTCCATATCCTTATTGTGTGCATAAAAGCCTCATAGATATCCTAATGACGAGCTAATGTTTACTTCCTAGAAAAGGGAGATGATGATGATGATGATGATGATGATGATGATGATGATGATGATGATGATGATGATGATGATGATATCTACGGTATCTGATAGATTTGCTGTGTAAATGTAGCGTTGCCCCCGCAGGAGGTAGCCAGGGACGTAGGAGGACACAGGGGACGATATGTGTAGTTTTAATAGAATACCTGCTGTACCGCGATTGGATAGTGTGGTCTGATCATCATGTTCAAATACAAACAGTATTGTTATGTTAACACCAGGTGTAACAGAGGCTCACAGCTAGCCAAGTCTTTGCAAAGATATTGGCAGTGAGGCCATTTTCCTTCCCTGCTATTTTTTGCAAGAGAAAACAAACGTGGCATTTGCTCTAAGTCAACATTCATTTCCATTCAAAACACGAGTTCAAAACATGAGTGGAAATCTATTGAACTCTCTGTGACAACCTTGGTCCAAACCCCTTTGTGACCTGCACGTCCCCCAAAGTCCCTGAATCCTATTCGTCGAATATAATGAAATCAGCGAGAAAGTCATAAGAAAGTGAAGTGGTGCCGATCTCAAGCGTCTTGAGGCAAAGCTCTCTGGTAATCGCATCGCTAACCATCAGACGGTGGTGTTGTCATGGCGATATGAACTCCTTGCCAACGCCTTTTCACTTTTTACGGTTAACAATGTGCAGGGGGCTGTTACTGGTTGGCTGTGGGGTTCCTGCTGCACACAAGGGGGTGCCATCGAGGACCCTGGAGGACATGAAATCGCATTATTCAAATCTCCCACATATTCCTGCTGCGAGGACTGATAGACTCACTAGGAAGGTGGAAGTTGGCTGAATCACGGAAATTGTGCTTTAAAGGCTCAGTCCCGTAGAAATCATGATTTGGACCAAGGCATCATAAGATACAATATTCTCTTGTTGCCACACAACTGCATAACAACACGAGTAAAAAAAAAAGGTAGTCCTTACATTCAGTTACTAATGTAGGCTTTGCAAACCATGTGGGATAATAAGGTAAAGCTCTGTGAAATGTGTTGCTGCTGCTGAGTGGGAGAAGGATTTGTGACAGACTGCTTTTGGGAATAACATTTGCATTTTACACCTAACTTAAAGCCACGCAGACAGGCGGCGTTGCCATGCCAACCTCTGCATGAAAGCCGAGCCTCTTGCTTATTGGCTCCCACGCTCTATCATCCAGGAAGTGCCACAAAGGAGAAGCAGAGGAGGTATATTTACATATCCTCAGCACAATAAGACTGGCACAGGTCTATGAATAGCACCTGCTGGACCTTCTGACTGAGCTGTGTGTGTGTGTGTGTGTGTGTGTGTGTGTGTGTGTGTGTGTGTGTGTGTGTGTGTGTGTGTGTGTGTGTGTATGTGTGCGTGTGTGTGTGTGTGTGTGCGTGCGTGCGTGTGTGTGTGTGTATGTGTGCATGTGTGTGTGTGTGTGTGAGAGTGTGCACATGCGCATGCGTTGGAATTAATCCCAGGGAACAATTCCCAATCCAATTCATGACCTTCGAATCCCATGAGGAGTGCAATCCAACCAGACTGCTCGTTCTGAATTTCAAACTGACACTTATAAAATTAAATGATGAACTTGGTTGATATGGTTTTCTAATGGTGTAGGGATACATTCTTGTGCAATTTATGGACATTCAAATGTATGGGTTAAGACTTAGTTTATCTGAGCAGTGAAGATAGGCAGTGACGTCTTGGAGTGTATTGTGAGTATTTTTGGAGTATTCTGAGCTTTCCAAGAAACATTGAGTTATAAAGGACACTTGACTTAAAAGCCCCCTGTGTAAGTACATTTTTGGCCAACTGTGTGGCCCTGAAGCATATCGTTTTTATGTTTTACATTCCTGATTAGCACAACAAAAAAAAAACGTTTTACGTGTGTTGGTTTTGTTTTTGCCACGGTTACATATGTAATTCTTCAGCGTGTCGATTTAAATAAGAAAAATATTATTCTTGGTTCAGAAACAGCTCATCTGTACCCATCTAATCAGCTGTATCTCCACAAAAACAAAGAGAATTGATCTGTCATCGCAGTCTTAGGAAATTTCCAAGGGAAGTCTTCTATTCACTTTGACTTTGATCACAATCCACCCAGACGATCCCAAGATCTTTCCTTTTCTCTCCCCTCCTCCCAGCCCCAAATACTTCCTGTTTTGTGGGTCTTTCAGAACAGCATGTTCAAAGTACCAGCCAGTAAAGAGGGGATAGTGAAACACTTGATCCTCTGATAAAAAAAAACAACACACATTTTCCATAAAAGTGGGCCAAGCAAGGATACAACAGCATGCTTCCTCAAATGCTGAATACAGCAAGTTACTAGAAATAGACATAGGGTGGGATTCCATCAAACTAAATCTTATACAGTGAACAGTGCTTCGTTGATAGATGAAGTGATCCCAAAAAAACACTTTCACTAAACACAAACGGAAATGTTGTGTTCTGTTTTTTTTTTTTTTTTTTTACATAATAACGACTGTGGCCTACAGGCAGGCTGTAGAGTTGAGCTTAAATATTGGTGTCAGCTGTGGGATCCATTTGTGGTGAAAACAACATACAGCAGTGGTAAAGTAGTCTTCGCTCTGAAACAACACTTAAAAGATGCAGATTTTAAAGGGGCAGTTTCCCAAGTGATTATGAATAATTTGCTTGATATCATCATCGTCATTATCACATAATTCCCAGTTGTCCATTTGCAAAGGACAGCCCTTAGGTAGGCTGTCAAAGTACGCTACAATAGCCTAGCATAAAAGTAATATCCGAAGCCACAAAATCATACTTCTCTTATCTGATAATGAGGATGTCGTCTGCTTTATTGATGGGTGAATCCCAGATTACCCCTTTTTAATTTAATTCAGGGAAGGGAGGAAAAAATGCGGACACAACGTGGGCACGCACGGGAGATCGTTAAGTGACGCATTTTTAAAAATGTGTAATACCAGATGTGGACGCATATACTGTGATCGGATTATGATCTCATCATCCTTTTCAGATAACAGAAGTCTGACTTAAAAAGTGGAAAGTGTAGACAAGGCCACAGTTCGTTGTCGGATATCTTATATATACTTTGACGTTACTCTATTGTAGCGTACTTGGGTGGCCTTGTCTGCGAATTATAAATCAGTTGCCTGATATAACCCCCCCCCCCCCCCCAAATAATTACATCGGGGATCGGCGACTTCAGAGGGTGACGATAGGATGATCGGATCATGTAAACAACGACAACCCTACTCCACCAAACTAGTTTCAGTGTATGGAATCACATTTCTGGATTCTGGGTAAACTGCCCCTGTACGTCTTAGAATATCACCCTGTTCAAGTATAGAAACATGAAGAACTGACTTGTACATCTTTAAAGGCATGTCCATAATCGTAAAAGGTCTCAAATTGCGATTGCGTCCATAAACCTGCGGAAAGCACTCAATAAAAAATTAAAAACAACATTTCAGACCGCTGGGGGCATTGCTGGCAGCACTATGCCTGGTGTGTAAGACTTGTTTATGTAGATTTTAATACTTTATTGAGTGTGCATAGTTCATAGGTTTTAGGATGCCAGAATTACTTTGAGACCTTTAGGATTATGGATATACTTTTAAAGATGGGACACATTGCCTCTCAATATGTAAAGTCAGTTTCAGGTTTTTATACTTTTATGAAAAGGGAGAGCAAAACTCAGAGACTTAAGATCAGCATATCTTAACTCTCATTTAAGGGGCTACGGTAATCTTTGCCACCAGTGGATGTGTGTGTGTGTGTGTGTGTGTGTGTGTGTGTGTGTGTGTGTGTGTGTGTGTGTGTGTGTTTGTGTGAGAGACATGTTCCATCTCCTTGTTGGAGCATGTGCTGTGCTGTGTGAGCCCCACTCCCAGATCATGACAGCACTACCATGCTTATTTTAAGCCTGGCCCACAATGCATTGCAGTCAGCTGTGTGTGTGTGTGTGTGTGTGTGTGTGTGTGTGTGTGTGTGTACAACGACTTGTTCAGTGACATGTATGTGTCTGTGTCAGATTGTGAGTGTGTGTGTGTGTGTGTGTGTGTGTGTGTGTGTGTGTGTGTGTGTGTGTGTGTGTGGATGGGTCTGGATGGTCCACCCTGCGGGGACAATCATCACGGCCTGTGCACACAATACCCAGAGTTCCCCTGGGGGAGCGTGACTGAGGCCACGCTGACGAGATGCGGCCTGACTGGCCCTGTGGAACCTGGGCGCATGGTCATGTGATTGCCAACAGCCCCCCCCCCCCCCCACCCCCCCTTCCCAACACACACACACACACACACACACACACACACACACACACACACACACACAGCTACACTACACACAATGCCCCTCTCCCATCCATTAATTCCGGGAAATGGAGTGTAGGGGTTCGTTTTCTATGAATGTACACAATCGTCAAAACCGTACCACAATAGTCACTCTATGAGACTTGAGCAATGTTCGCTGTCAGTCAGCACAGAAATGTCTGTGTGTGTGTGTGTGTGTGTGTGTGTGTGTGTGTGTGTGTGTGTTCGCACTTGTGTCTGCGTGCGTGTGTGTGCGCACGTGTGTATGTGTGCGTCTCCGTGTGTGTTCGCACGTGTGTGTGTGTGTGTGTGTGTGCGTGTGTGTGTGTGCGCCTGCATGCGCGTTGTCGGGTGAAGCAACTGAGTGCCACATGAGTGAGTTCTAGAAATCAAAAATAGAACTCCTTCAGATAAAGCCGTGGTAGATGTAGATGGGCTAGAGAGGAGAGCGCGTGCCGTAAAGGCGCAGGTACACGCTCTGGCGTCTGTGGCCGACTGCGCCACTGTTTGTGATGCATGACGTTAAGCCGACATGACAGAAGCAAATAATGTCTGCTCCCGTTATCTTCTCTTCCCCTAGGCCCCGCAGGAGCCTTTAAAGGGGCAAACACTGACACAGCATACACACACACACACACGCACGCACACACACACACACACACACACACACACACACACACACACACACAAATCCACATACACATACACATGCACAGGATAGACACACACACGCACACACACACACACACATACACCAGAAAAAACGCAAGAAAAAAACATCTAACAATAACATCACACCACCTTCTCCTTCTGCTTCACTAGACTCATAGCATTCCTCTCCTCTCCATCTCCAGTAAGACCCATGTTCATTGGTTTAAAGAAGACCTCTAATAAGACACAATACGAGGCTTCATGCTTCTCCATAGCAACCCAGCGCAAGAGCAGCATTTACCTCACGACGGAAAACCTCACAAAGACCTGGTAAGATCAAGTAAGTACAGTACAGTACACGCAGTGACGGCATTATGGGGCATTATGTTTTCCAAAGAAAAAGAAAAAAGCCAGGACCAAAGTGGCAAGTGCGAGCACAATTAGCACATGCCAGTTTGTTACAAGGTATTTAGTTACTCAATGAGCTGTCATCTCTGAAAGGCCTGTAGCTTAATGTGTGGCCAACTAATCGCCCCCAAAAAACGAGATGGTCCCCATTTTGCCATGTACTGTATCTGGGATGGAGGTTTGCAGAGTTCTCCAAAGGCATATGACAGGATTTACATGACATGGCAAGACATATGGACTCAGGATGGCAGTGTTGTCGTGGTTGGTTAGTTGCCAGGTAGGTAGCAGAAATAGTTCATTTAACGACGAGGCAAAGGTTGGTCTGGTGGAAATGTACTGTACATCTGCTGCTATAATGAACACAAACACACACACACACACACACACAGCCTCCTGGGAATGAGAGCTTCATTATGTTTCATACTCATGAAGACCATATACGGTATACCCCCCCTACTCTTCTCCCCGCTGGAAGGACCCCAACACAAGGGTGTCTTTGGCAGTGCCTGTACACAGCATCAGCGAGTTCCTCTCCACCTGTCATCCTTCTGCCCCCACCTCTCCCAACCTGCTCCTGAAGAAGAAGAAGAAAAAACCCTGTTGCTGTGGCAACGGCCGCCTGGGGGTTACCTCTTTTGTTTCGTCTTCTAACCCCCCCCCCCACCCCCCCCCACCACCTACCCTTCTCTCTCTCCTCATTCTCCTCTTTCTCCTCTTCTCTTTCTCCTCTACTCTTTCTCCTCTTTTCTTGTCTTACGTCTCTCTTGCTTTTACATCTCTCTCTCGTGCTTGTCTCTTTTCTTTTTAATCCACCCCCCACCCCCCTCCCTCATCCACCACACCACCTCTCTCTATTTGTCTCTCGCTCTCTCTCTCTCCTCTTCCCTTTTTTTCAGATTCCTGATTCGTTATTGATCTTAATGTATGTTGGCGGAGAGAGCGGGCAGGTCGATTACGATGGCAATCACGGAGTAGCTCGGCGGAGGTAGGAGGTAAGTTACTCTTCCCGCTGTGATGGAGTGATTTTCTTTTCCTTAAGTCTATGCATAAGTAAGCTAAACTTTCCATCCCCTTCCCCTTACCACCCCCCTTCCTCTGTAGTAGATCAGTCCGCCCTAATGCCTCCTCG
>NC_139662.1:12121006-12123506 GCF_951799395.1 Argentina silus
ATAGGCTACACTCAGCAATAGGCACGTTGAGCCTAATACTACTCTTCAGAGAGGTAATAGACCTTATAGTGGGCTGTTTTTAGAAGAATAACTTATCTAGGTTTGCATTTGGTTGATATAGTTTATGCATATAGTTTAGCCAATGTTGGGACCTGGTTTGGTACTCTGAGAACTGCAAGTGAAGGGAAGTGAGGTAAAAGAGCTTTATATAAAGAGGAGCCAATGTTGGGCTTTTCTACAAGACAGGGATGGCCGTCCTACAGATGGTGGTACAGATACAACGGTGAATACGATACCCATGAACCACATTTTTATCAAGTTCCATTGTCCTCCAAGAGTTGCTGAATTTCCTCTTCACTTCAGTATAAACATCATTCCATATTCAACTCACTTTGATTCATTCGATGCATAACTGACTACTTAGTCATTACACCACATCAAATGGAGTAATCACTCTGCATTTATCATTAAATGTTCAACACTCTTTGTACAGTATGTGTGTACATGAGGGAACACGAAAATCCACATTGCAAAATTGCACAGCAAGAACAACCACCACGGAAGAAGCAAATCTAGCAAATCAAGAGAATGTTTGGATGGTGAAATACCTCTATTTATAGAAAGGTTTATGGGGAACTAGCATATTATAGAAATATGAACAAACTCACTTATGTATTCCTGTGATATATAATACAATAAGAAGTTGCCATAGCAGCACAAGATGTTAATTAACTGACCCAATGACAAAAAGACACAAGCCTTATTTCACTTCGAAAAGTAACAAAGCAAGACCCTGTCCATGAGAAACGAGACAATACCACACCCTGGACAATACAACATGGTCATGAACAGCTCAAATCAGCTGTGTGTGTGTGTGTGTGTGTGTGTGTGTGTGTGTGTGTGTGTGTGTGTGTGTGTGTGTGTGTGAGTGTGTGTGTGTGTGTATGTGTGTGTGTACTGGACAGAAGCAGTAGGCAAAGTCACAGACCAGAGAAGACAGCAGATAACAGGTTTGCTTGTCAACTTTATTGTCAAGGACAATTGTCCTCTCTGCTGTTCCTGGAGATGGCTTAAAAGTTATTTTCAAAATACGATTTTCATGATCTCCCAAATCTTCATTATTGCTCTGTCTGCATGCCTTTTAAATAACAACGTAAACAACGATTTCGACTATTTTTTTTTACAAACCTGATGACTCGTAAAAAATCAGCAGTGGTGAAACCCCTAGTTCACACTAGCATACTGCCAGATGAGGTCATACGGTATAAGTGTACTCCACTTGTGTGATGTTGTATGTTTGAATGTCTGTCTCAAAAATGTCTGTGTGTTTCCATAAGTGGATGCTGTTTCAGCCAAACAAATTTCCCTCTTAGGGATAATAAAGATGACTTGACTTGACTTAATATCTCTCTGAAGCATGTGTGTGATGAACAGGATGTGTGTGATGCCTAAAATATATTTGTGTGTGTGTGTGTGTGTGTGTGATTGCACATCTTTCTATGTACAGCATATACATGCATAAATGGCATTGTGTGTGTGCGTGCGTGCATGTCTGCGTGTGTGTATAAATGCAATCTACCTGCTGAGCTGGTGTTTTGAGCCCATCTCCAGTCTGCTGAGTCTCTGACTTTTCTGGCACTGATCAGGAAATGAGTCGTAACACACACACTCTTCGTAGCTCTCCTTTAGCTGACTGTGACTGCTGCTCAACCGGCCTTTCTCCTTCCTTTTCATTCATAACTCCACACACTCACCACACTTACAACCCCCTCCGTGACATCATACTGTGACATCACATCCGCCTCTGTCGAAATGACCGGCCTAACTGGCTCATGACACTCCCATTCATGCCCAACCCCAAGGGCCAATGAGAGCTGTCCTCTCAATGCGGTTGCCACGGGGATTGCTATAGTTGGTAGGCAGGAAAAGAGCTGCGGTGGAGAGCTGAAGCTTTCCATGCATCTTCCTGAGAATGTGAATATGTTAATAGTACTCCTATTACTAGTGACAATGGGTTACAGCAGCAAGATGACATACACAGTGACGAGTAGGACAATGACAACAGTGACTCAGCATTCAAACTATAAAACTCGTCTGGCCTCAATCTCCGTAGCAGGGTGAAATGCTTCTCTGTTACATGGACCTAGTCACTCACTCTTACTCACTCACTCACTCACTCACTCACTCACTCACTCACTCATATACAGTAATACAAACAAACAAACTAACTAGCATGGCTGATGTGGTTATGTAAATGCACATCACTGCAAGCACAAACATACGCATGTGTGCACAGGCACACACACACGCACACGTGTGAGCAGATTCTCACTCACGTACACTCTCTCTCATATATCACTAACCAGATGAGCAAGCCAGGCAGGAAAGGCATCTTCACATCATTTAACAGTGACTCACATTACTTCTGACTAACAGGCATTCTAACTAGCACTCCTTAGCTCCTTAGAAACAATATATAAATATATCAAACCAGGCTCAA